>NC_090759.1:45234075-45246575 GCF_036898095.1 Palaemon carinicauda
CTTTAATTCCTTGGTGCTCTTAGTGTTCTCATTCTCTTGTCGAGCCTGTGTCTAGCGGTTTGTGATTGTGCGATGGAGCATACTCGCCGTTGTCCTGGGCCTAGGGCTGGGAAGTCGTGTGGGGCTTTTTTGTCTAAGCCCGATCTTGACCCGCACTCCCTTTGTTCCTCGTGCAGGGGAAAAGTGCGCTCTCTTTCGGACACGTGTCCGGGATGTGATGGTTGGAATGAGGTCCAATGGGTAAGATATGGGACCAAGAAGAAGAAATCTACGAAGCGGTCTCCAAGGAAGGCTAGTATTTCTTCTCCCGCAACTTCAGGTGGTGAGGGTCCGAGTAGAGTTCCTTCTTCTTCCCCTACCCAGAGTAGGGGACGAGGTAAGTCGGTTAAGGGGAAGCAGACGGTGCCTCTTCCCCAGGAAGGTCTTGTTACGGGTGTTTCTGAGTCTTTTAAGGCGATCCAGGCGCCAGAGGGTATGTGTAGTGGGGGTCCGCGGGACGATGCTCTTGTGCTAGGGGAGCACGTCTCGGCAGGGGACCCTATGTGGAATAAATCTGTGCCCTTTTCTTCCCCAGATTCGGGGGTAGATGTTTCCGGAGCTTCGGGAGCGGAGGGCGCCATGGGTAGAGAAGATTCCCCGCAGGAAGATCCCCTGGGATGGAACCTGCCGAGGACGCCGTTCAGGTCCCCCTTGAGGACGGAGGAAGACCTCAACGGGTCCTTTCCATTCAGAATTCGTCCGTCTACACCTCCAGCTCCTTCGTTGGCAGTTCCAGAGGAATTCCTTCAGCCTTCCACGTCTGGAACCCAACAGGTGTCGAGAAAAGCTCCACCTGTTGCTAGGCCGCGTTACCGTGAGAGGTCAGAATCGTCGGTGGTGGAGTCTTCGTTTTCATCGGACGAGGAATGCCGAAGGAGAAGTAGAAGGAAGAGAGACCGCTCTAGGAGGAGGCGGTCTTTTTCTAGGTCTCCCTCGGAATCGAGAGAAAGGAGAAGGAGATCCCGTTCCCCGCATAGGAAGAGCAGGAGAGCTGGTTCTCCTCAGGAACAGTGGGTCCTGATACCAGAATCAAAGCTGAGAGACCTGACTTCAGTCTCAGGCTCCGTGGTTAAGCTGGCAGGAGACAGTCCTCCTAGAAGGGCCTCCAGTAGCCGCATGTCGGCTTCAACCTATGACCACAAGGTCTCGTCTGGTAGGCATAAGTCTTGTCCTAGGGAGATTCAACCCGCCCAGCGGAGGGAGTCGCCTCCTAGGACGGGCAGCCTCGACGAGATTGCCCATGGTATAGATCGACGCGCACAGGTCCCTCCGTCGAACACTTTCACGGAGGAGCCCGTCCCTTCGTCGAAGCCCCTTAAGATGACAGAGGCGCCCGTCTCTCAAGGAAGACATAGCCGCGGGTCCGTCGGAGCAGAGGTGCCCGTGCTAATACTTCACCCCATCGCCAGACGGAGGACTCGGATGAGGTCGCAGGGCTTGGTACGACGGAGGACTCCACTTATAGGAGGGTGATCTCCTTGTTAAGGAATCACAACAAGATTGCGGAGCCTCTACCACAGAAGGAAGACGACTGGACCTCTGGCTTAAATCGGATTATGGAGGAGCCCGTCCAAAAGAAGGCTTCATTAGCTCTTCCAGAGGCGAGAGACGTCAGGTTGGGGCGAGCTCACATCGACAAGGTGATCACCCGCAATGGGGAATCTTCCAAAGGATACACTGCAGCCAAACTGTTACAGTGATTGAAATCCCAAAGTAAATATTATGCTTTGGAGGGACGCCCACATGGGGCATGCAAGCTTGAGGACGTCCTGGAGATTTTGAGTCAAGGTGCCCCGGAAGACAGGGTCTCTACCGCACCCATTTACTTTTCCCAGTTCGAGTCCATCATGATGGAGGAGATGTCGAAAGATCTAGTGAACGTCGCATCATGGCTGGACTGGTGGGCTACTACCTTGGTGGGTACGCAGATCCGGACCGAGACTTTAGATCCTGCCAAACGAGAGGCTCTGAAGGAGTTGGTTGGATCGGGTGGCTGTACGTTAAAATTTCTCACGTTCCAGGCGTTAGCTCTTTCTGCGAACTGAGTTCTCAGGAGAAGGGACTCAGTTCTGAAAACCTATCTAGGAAAATCCCAGACAGGGAAGCAAGGGCCCTTCATAACGTTACGGTTTGGGAAGAGGGACTGTTTCCGGTCAAGAACGCGGAAGAGGTGGCGGAGAAGATGGCCAAGAAGAAGGATGACATCGTTCCGAAGGCTCAATCAGCGAGAAGACCCGTCTTTAGGAAGCTGGTAGCCGAGGCTCCTGCAACATCTCGTTCTTCCCCATCTCAAGGAAGGAGAGAGCCTTCTGCAGGATAGTGGACTCAGTCGTCGAATCCCTCCCGAAGGAGTTCCTACTCGTCCTCCAGGAGAGGTCGATCAGGTCCATCCTCTCATAGGGGATAGTTCGAGAGGCCCCCCTCCCCTCCCCTCAGGTAGGGGGAGTCCTCAGACAATTTTGCCAAGCATGGAAGCTCCACGGAGCAGAACCATGGACAGTAACAGTTTTGAAAGAGGGCTACAGGATCCCCTTTCTACAGGATCCTCCTTCCTTGATTCCAGCAAGCCAGGCGGAGTGGTTGGTCCCCAAAGACCCTTTGAAGAGAGCAGCTTTGGACGAAGAAGTCGCCACAATGATGGAGAAGGGAGCAATGGAGACTGTGCATCTTCTGGGACCATTGTTCTACAGTCGTCTCTTCTTGGTGGAGAAAGCAACGGGAGGATGGAGACCTGTGATAGACCTGTCAGCCTTCAACAAATTCATACGGAAGACACATTTCAAGATGGACACCCCAAGAACGGTCATGGCGTCCTTGAGGGAAGGGGATTTCATTATGTCCTTAGACTTCAAGGATGACTATTTCCTAATCACAATTCATCCAGCAACCAGGAAGTTTCTCCGGGTGAAATGGGGTGCCCGGATTTTGCAATTCAAGGCCCTGTGCTTCGGTCTTTCTACAGCCCCCCAGGTATTCACAAGAATTTTCACGACAATCTCCGTCTGGGCTCACGAACGGGGGATCCGTTTAATTCGGTACCTGGACGACTGGTTACTCCTTTCCTCCTCAAAGGAAGTCTTTAAGCAACAAGGGGCAGACCTTCTGCAACTATGCAAAATTCTGGGCATCACAGTCAATCTTGAGAAATCTCATCTGATCCCAACCAACAAAGCGACGTACTTGGGGATTGTCCTGGATTCATTGCTAGTAAAGGCATTTCCATCAATGGACAGGCTCAACAACCTGGACCAAGTTCTCCGTCCCTTCCTAGAGGGCCAACCCAGAAGAGCAAAGGATTGGCAGAGGTTAATAGGACATCTGGTGTCATTAGAGAAGTTAGTTCCCCAAGGAAGGCAGAACCTCAGGTGCATCCAGTGGAACTTGAAAGATCTGTGGGATCAGAGAAGTTCCCCGGACAGGATTGTGCCAGTTCTACCAGAGACCAAACAGGCTCTAGAATGGTAGCGGAATCAAGCAAACACACTAAAAGGGATGCCTCTGTCTTCCGGACCCCCAGAACTTTTGCTCTTCACGGACGCATCAAAAGAAGGGTGGGGAGCCCATCTTCTAGGAAAAATAGCGAGAGGCAAATGGACGGTAGAAGAGAAGGCTCTCCACATCAATGTCCTGGAGATGAAAGCGGTTCAGGAAGCCTGCCTACACTTCACTCGGGAGCTGAAAAGAAACTCAGTGGCTCTAATGTCAGACAATGCCACAGTAGTGGCGTACATAAGGAAGGAAGGAGGGTTGAAGTCGAAGGAGTTGTGCGTTCTCGCCTTGCAAGTCCTGGAGTGGGCGGAAAAAGAACAAGTTAGGCTGTCAGCGAGATTCATTCCGGGAAAGAAGAACGTTCTAGCAGACGGCCTCAGCAGGGTAGGCCAAGTAGTGGGGACAGAATGGTGTCTTCACCCAGAAGTAGCAAGATTCATCATTCAGATGTGGGGTTTTCCGGTAATGGATCTCTTCGCGACGAGGTTGAACGCGCAACTCCCCGTATTCTGTTCTCCTATCCCAGACCCAAAGGTGGCATTGGAGGATGCCTTTCAACACAAGTGGGACAATCTGGACGTGTACGCCTTTCCTCCCTTCGCTCTGATAAGACAAATCCTCAACAGAGACAGTTTTCTACAGCTGTCTACCAAGCTAAATGAGGAACTTTTATTAAATGGTGTACTGCAAAGAAAATAGAGCCCTTAAAAGCTGCAGTCCCCGACATTGCAGATTTCTTCGCCCACCTCAGGGATGTGCTGGGGATGTCGATTCCAGCAATTAAGGGGGTACGAGCCGCCCTTGGACAAGTCTTTCTATTGAAGGGGATAGATTTGGGCTCTTCTAGACGCATCTCTATGCTCATCAAGAGTTTTGAGCAGTCCTGTCCACCTTCGTCTCGTAGGGTTCCTAAATGGGACCTGGCTAGAGTTCTAGACATGCTTAGTAAGCCGCCCTTCGAACCATTAAAAGATATTGTTGACAGGAATCTTACGCTTAAAGTGGTCTTCTTGTTAGCCTTGGCTTTGGCGAAGAGGGTAGGTGAGCTTCATGGGTTGTCTTATGAGATAGAACACTCAAGGGGTTGGAGAGAAATATCCCTCAAGTTTGTTCCCTCGTTTGTTCCCTCGTTTGTTGCTAAGACCCAGAACCCATCCGTTTGGGATCCTAGGTTCGAGGGTTTCTCAATTCCGGCGATTCCGAACTCAGGTAATCAAGAAGATTTAAAGCTCTGCCCTGTCAGAGCTATTAGGAAATATCTTAAAAGGACAGCAAATCTCCGCCCTGGTTTGAAGAATCTTTTTGTGTCCACGGGGAGGACGAAAAAGAATATTTCCAAGAACACCATTTCTTTTTGGCTCAGGCAAGCTATCATTCAGGCTTATTCGAGTGCTGGACTCTCAGTTCCAGGAAAGCCTAGGGCACAAGATGTTAGAGGTTTAAGTACCTCTCTAGCCTTTGAAAAGAACATGTCAGTGGCACAAGTACTCAGAGCAGGTACTTGGTCTAACCAGTCTTCGTTTACTTCTCACTATCTCAAAGATTGTACGAGGAAGTCATTGGATGGTTTTTCCATCGGGCCAGTCATCTCAGCGCTCCAACCGATTTAACGGCCCAAGCCCCAGGTTCAATCGCGGTTTCAAATCTATAAACACAGGTGATCTTTTCAATCTTTTCCCCTTCTCCTCGTACTATTTATCGTCTTGGGAAGTCTTGCACAGTAGACCTGCACTATGCCATATATCCATATTACATCAAGCACATCATCAAGGAATTATGTAGGGTGAGTACTTTAGGCACAATTAATGAGCTCTTTGTGTAGTTTATCCTACTTTCCAGTTGTTTGGGCCCTCAGTCATGGAGGCACTCCCACCTCCTAAAGTGTAAGTCTCCTAAGAAAGTGTTTCGAGGTAAGTCTCTGTGTTGGAACAAATCACAAATTATTAGTAATTTGTATTTTTCCTAACATACTTACTGAGAAACACTTTCGGGTTATGGCCCTCCCTTCCCCCAGGTGCCTCACTGATCTTTAGTAATGTTACTTTCATAGAACTTACTGAAGCTTACGACTCGAGAGAGCATGCGGCCTACCTTGGTTTGCCCTCAGGGCACGTTTTCCTCCGCTAGGCCTACCATTATAGAAAATGGGAGTAGGGTAAACTACACAAAACTCTGGTCGTTTGAGAGGAAGTTCCAGGTAACTCCTAAGAAAGTGTTTCTCGGTAAGTATGTTAGGAAAAATACAAATTACTAATAATTTGTGATATATATATATATATATATATATATATATATATATATATATATATATATATATATATATATATATATCTATTTTGTTACATACTAATTTTCAATGTTTTTACCAGGAGTTTTGCTTGCATTAGCAATTCTATTGCCTGCCGTACGACAATTTCACCATACGATACCAACTCTGGAATGGATTAATGTCGTATATATATATATATATATATATATATATATATATATATATATATATGTATGTATATATATATATTATATTTATATGTATATATGTTATATATATATTATATATATATAGTTTATGTATATGTATATATTTAATATGTATATATTATGTATATATTATATTTATATTATATATGTTATATATATTTATATATATATATCTTATATATATATATTATATATATAATATATATATATATAAATATATATATATATAAATATATATATATATATATATATATATATATATATATATATATATATATATATATATATATATATGTATATATATATATATAATATATATATATATATATATATATATATATATATTATATATATAATATATATCTATATATATATATATATATATATATATATATTATATCTATATATATTATATATGTATATGTATATATATATATATATATATATATATGTATATATATATATATATATATATATATATATATATATATATATATATATAATGTATATATATATAATATATATATGTATATATATATATACATATATATATACGTATATATATATATATATATATATATATATATATATATATATATATATATATGTATATATATATAATGGATTTTGAGCGAAGCGAAAAATCTATTTTTGGGTGAGATAGCCATGGCGTCCTGATGGAAGGTTCCTTTTTGGTAGCTTCCTTGGGTATATCACTACTAAATATTCCCAGAGAATTTAACCACAGGTTATCACAGAATTCTAACTTCTGGAGCGAGTATCCTAAAGGTTTCCCTTTTAAGACATCGTATATCAACAGGGGACGCATGTATTAACGCGCCACATAGCTATCTACACCCCAAACAGAGTTAACACTTCGGTGTGTAGGGGCGGAGAATAGCTGGGGAGCCGTTCCACAGCTAATCTCGTTCGTGGCTACTTTTGGTACTCGAGACGTAAACAAACGGGCGCCATTGCTAAATGACGTCACGTCCGTCCTCATCCTTCTTCTAGTAGCTTGCCTTGCTAAGACGGATTTTCCCTTGTGTATTTTCATCAGCTTGCATCTTCGCTATGTCACTACCTTCGGCCTCGCCTTCTTCTGGAAAGTTGAGTACAAGGTTCCAGTATTGTTTAAATAAGCTCTGACCGTAAAGTAACTTTTACTTTTCGAGATATTTGATGTTTTGTGGCAGAGCTGTGCCTCGACCGGACCGGCCATTTTATGGCATCGCTGTTGTTTTGCATGCCTTATTTAGATAGCCTCAACAGCGTTTTCCGGCCTCATTAACTAATCGATACTATTAGTTATTTAGTCTTCATAGCTAGGAACCTTTATATCGTGTTTTGACGCTTTTTTATCGGTCATCAACTGACCCCATACCAGTTGGCTAGTATAGCCCCTAGGCCAGAGCGCCTATTTCAGTGTTCTTGCATGATATTTATCAGTGATCCTAGGTTTATTTATGAAGATATTGGCATTATTTTACAATACTATTGACTGTGATGCAAGTGTTTTCGCCTTCAGGGACCATATAAGGGACAGGTTAGATAGTGTATCTTTCTAACCTAACCTACAAGTAGGACCCCTATATGCTTCCTTCATCCCCTGCCTTAGGGCACCCCCTCTGTGTAGTCTTGCTCCCCCTACCACGTAAGGGGGTCAAGCTCTTATCAGAGTACTATATCGCTTCTCTGTCCTCCCTAAGGGAATGATCCCCCCTTAGGGTTGCGTCCGAGAATGAGGAACGGCTAGTCCTTCCTCTATTGCTGGGGCTAGGTCTCCGACCTTTCCTGTAATAGCGATACGTCTTCCATCCTTCCTAGTTCAGGGTGTGACATCCCTGCTCTAGGTTAGGTTTTGGAGAGGTTAGTTCTGTACCTTGCTGAAACGATACCCATGCACCGTTTTCAGACAGGCTGCCTTACCTTAGGCTAGGGAGTGTCCTCCCTTCCTTGGTGGCCGCTCTGGTACAGAACCCCCTCCACAGAAGACCCTTCTCTTCTCCCCTCCCCACCTATCTCTTGTATGGCCTAGCCTATGCTTAGGTTAGTCTTTACCCATCTGTCCCCTGTCCTACAACTCCTCCCTAGGGTGGAGTGGTAGGGCTACCTTGAGCTCCTGTGTGCAGTCCGCTCTGGTACATATACCCTTCATAGTGTCCTATGGGGTTAGCCACTAGATGCGTTCTGTCTATAGGGGTTCTCCCCCCTCTTGAGTGTTCCCTGCCCTCCCTTGGGCTCCCTTAGCTCCCGGTCCTCTGCGGCCCCCGCTTCTGGGTGATAGGGCTAGCCTCTATCATGGGTACACCCACTCAGGTGGGATGTCTTGGGGTCCGTGGCCGGACCCCTACATCCCCCCTTCTGTCTCTTTCTCTATCCTGGTGCCGGTCCCTTGCCGCCTCTACTGTCGGTGATACCCACCTCCTACCTTGGTGACTTACCCCTTACCCTCTGCGCCGCCAGTCCCCCGCGTGCCGGGGGATTGCCAGCCGGGCGGCTTACACGGAGTATGTATCTATCTCCTTCTTTCCGCCCATTCTCTGTGCATCACACTTAATGTTAAGTTAAAATTAATCAATTAATATTTAACTTTAGTTTAAGAGTCATCCTTATGACTCCCCCATACTCATGTTCTCTTTCTCTTACAGGAGGAGCAACTGAAGTGCGACCACAGCTTCTGTGCAGTGAAGCGCCCGCACTTTTATGGACACACGGCGTGTAGGACCCACGCCCCTTGTGCCAACAAGAAAGGGGATCTAAAGTTCTGGGACCCGCATAACTGTACGGTCTGCCAGGATCGCCTGGTCGACGCGTTCAACAATCCTCCCTCAGCGGAGGTTAGGGACGCTTCTCGAGAGAAGCTACGCAAATGGGTGCGTGGCTTCCAGAAGAACGCCACTGGACCGTACCTTGCCACTGAAGACATGAGGGCCTTATTGTTCCCAAAGGCATCCCCAGATTCTGTGGTCCCCAAGGATCAGATCCCCACCGTCCAGATATCGGTGGAACCCGATGTTGTCATGGCCCAGTCCATGCACGAGTGTCACCTGGATGCCGACAACGAGGAACGTATGTCGGATATTTCGGAGAACACGGAGAGGAACCTCATGGCCCAAGACGCGGACGATGAAGAGGACCAGGTGGATTACATCGAGTCGGAGCAGGAGGTCGCTCCGCCTTCCACCCCCGCCCCTACTCCTACACCGACGGAAGTGTCTCTTCCGTCTATCTCCGCTACCCCGGACCCCATCCCATCCGCCCAGGAGATGTTCCGTATGATAGAAGCCCTTATGGACCAGAAGCTTCAAGTGACACACGAGTACATCAGGTCCATGGGAGGTTCCAAAGAATCGAAGAAGATTTCGGTTAAGGACCTCCCGATATGCTCACACGCCAACCCCTGGAGGTATGCTGAGCATATGATCATCGCAACGGGCAGGATCTTTATCAGCGAGAAGATCGGCTCGGTTGCTCTGGAAGAAGTGGAGTTCTTCCCGAGCTTTGAGGCTTACCCGGACTGTTACGTCCGGCTTCGATCCGAACCTGCCTCTAAAGAGGAGACCGATCCAAAGGAGGTGATAGTTTTTGATCTCCAGAAGGCCCAGGCTATGCTAGCCAAAGCTGTTAAAAGTAGGGGCTTTACCTGCTCAATGCTCCCGGCACTGAGCAAGAAGCATCCTATCTACGTCGCACCCGACGACGCAGTCCTTCCCTTTACGGAAAAGGCCTTCGCTGCGTGTCACAAGGCAGTGGAAGAAGGGAAGCCCTGTCCTGCACTGGAGGAGTGCAGACCCTTCTCCATGGTGACTCCCCCCGACGCTCGACACTGGAAGGATATCCAGCATACCTTCGTGGTGGGAAAACTAGATCCTGACGTGGCTGGACGTCAGTTTAATGAAGACCTCCCGAAACTTAATGACCATCTCCTTCGTTGGGAACAAGACACGAAGGAAAGGCTCGCAGCATCCATGTCCCTCCAAGTACAGCTTGACGTCATGGCTGGTGACACCAGAGTCCCCGACCACTACATGGTACTCGCCAAATTGCACATGGCGACTCTGGTAAAGGACCTGTACAATTTCATGAAGGCTCGGAGAGCCTGTCGTGAATTCGTGTTCTCAGGTGCCACAGTGAGACACGAACCCCGGAGGCTGATTTCCTCCAACGTCTGGGGTAAGCACCTCTTTCCCTCCGACCTTGTGAAAGAGATCACCGACAAGGCCGCCACTGAGAATAGGAACCTTCTCAACAAGTGGGGCATGTCGAAAAAGAGGAAATCCTCTCAGGACGATGGCCCTCAACCTAAGAGGAAATCCTTCAAGCCAAAACCCCAGCAACGTCAACAGAGACGGCAGTTTCCGGGACCCGCTACTCCCCAAGTGGCTGCTTAGCCACAACAGACCTTTCAGCTGGTCACCCAACCGGTTTTGTCCCAGTCACCGGTTTTCACCCCTGCCTTTGAGCAACAGACAACTACCTTTCGTCCCAAAGGTAGAGGCTCAAACAGAGGTGCAGGCAGAGACGCATCTCGCCGTCCCTCCAGAGGCAGAGGAGGAAAGGGAGCTAGCGGCCGAGGCAGTAAGCCCTCGGGACACCAGAAGCAATGAAGTGCTTCCGGTGGGAGGAAGACTCCGCCAATTCCAGGATCGTTGGACCTTCGATCCCTGGGCACACAGCATCGTCAAGAAGGGTCTAGGCTGGAGTTGGACTCAACCACCCCCAACCTTCCAGCAATTCTTCCAACAATCAACCCCCCTTCTGGAAGAATATGTCCTAGATATCTTGAACAAGAAGGTGATAAGGAGGGTAAAGTCAACCAGGTTCCAAGGGAGACTGTTTTGCGTCCCCAAGAAAGACTCCGACAAGCTCAGAGTCATTCTGGACTTATCCCCCCTCAACAAGTTCATAGCGAACAACAAGTTCAAGATGCTGACTCTTCAACAAATAAGGACCCTTCTGCCTCGAGGTTCTTACACGGTCTCCATAGACCTGGCAGATGCCTACTGGCACGTTCCAATGAACCATCACGCTTCCTCCTACCTAGGATTTCGACTCCAAAGGAAAAGTTACACCTTCAGGGCCATGCCCTTCGGCCTCAACGTGGCCCCTCGGATCTTCACAAAGCTGGCGGACGCCATAGTACAACAGCTCCGCCTCCGAGACGTCCAGGTGATGGCCTACCTCGACGACTGGCTAGTCTGGGCTCCATCGCCCGAGGATTGTTTAAAATCCTGCAGCAAAGTCACCCAGTTCCTAGAACACCTGGGATTCAAGATAAACGCGAAGAAATCTCGCCTCTCTCCAGCTCAGAAGTTCCAATGGTTAGGAATCCAGTGGAACCTTCAGTCACACCGCCTTTCCATCCCCCAGAAGAAAAGGAAGGAAATAGCAGGGTCTGTCAAGCGACTACTGAAATCCAAACGGATCTCAAGACGCCAGCAGGAACGAGTTCTAGGCTCTCTACAGTTCGCCTCAGTGACAAACCCAGTGCTTCGTGCACAGCTAAAGGATGCCGCGGGAGTCTGGAGACGTTCTGCATCCATCGTTCGAAGAGACCTCAAGAGACGGCTCCCAAACAGACTTCGGCTTCTCCTCAAGCCGTGGTCGGAAGCGACGGCCCTGAAAAGGTCCATCCCTCTTCAACACCCACCTCCATCACTCAACATCCACACGGACGCTTCGCTGGAGGGTTGGGGAGGTCACTCCCACCAAAAACAGGCTCAAGGCACATGGTCTCCCCTATTCAAGACGTTTCACATCAACATCTTGGAGGCCATGGCGGTCCTTCTAACACTGAAGAAACTCTCCCCGCCTCCCTCGATCCATATTCGTCTAACCCTAGACAACTCGGTGGTAGTTCGATGTCTCAATTGCCAAGGCTCAAGATCGCCCCAGATAAATCAGGTGCTTCTGACAATCTTCCGTCTGGCAGAGAGGAAGAAGTGGCACCTGTCTGCAGTTCACCTACAAGGATTCCGCAATGTGACGGCGGACGCTCTATCCCGGACAAGCCCGATAGAGTCGGAATGGTCTCTAGACGCAAGATCATTCTCCTTCATCTCTCACCAAGTCCCAGAACATCAGATCGATCTCTTCGCAACGAGCGACAACAATCAACTTCCTCGATATGTGGCCCCATACGAGGACCCCAAGGCAGAGGCAGTGGACGCCATGTCACTAGACTGGAACAGATGGTCCAAGATCTACCTGTTCCCTCCCACCAACCTTCTGCTGAAAGTCCTCTCCAAGCTGAGAACCTTCAAAGGGACAGTGGCCCTAGTGGCTCCCAAGTGGCCCCGGAGCAATTGGTACCCCCCTGGTCCTGGAGCTGCAGCCCACGCTGATCCCTCTCCCGGGCCCAGTTCTCTCCCAGCAAGTACAGAAGTCGACTGTCTTCGCTTCATCATCGAAAATCAAGGACCTTCATCTCATGATTTTCTCTCCCTAGCCGCGAAGAAAAGGTTTGGGATCTCGAAGAAAAGTCTAGACTT
>NC_090759.1:45256575-45259075 GCF_036898095.1 Palaemon carinicauda
TAAATATAATGTTTTGTATGTTGATGTTTCTGATCAACCAGAAGACAATTTAAATAAATCAGAAATTCAAGTTGAGGTTCACCATCCCCCTCAACAATTGGATCAAAAGAACAACAAGAAAAATACAAACACAAAACCATATTTATCAAGACCCTCTCTACCAACACCACCAGGAAATAACATAAGATAAAAAATTGCTAATGGGAGGACTTCATCTAAAAGGTCTTCCAAAAAATAAACCATAGTTTTTTCCTCCGTTTTGCTAAGGAATTGTCAGGGTTTAAGGGCCAAAAAGGAAGAACTTAAGCTCTTAATTCACGAGCATTCTCCCATAATTGTATGTCTACAGGAGAGCAAGCTTGATGCTAATACCAATTGTCCTCATGAATATATTAGCTATAAGACACCATATGATCACAGAGTAGGGAGCCTTGGCGGAAGTCTCATATACGTTCGTCAAGATGTTCCCCAAATACCTTTATCTATTCGTACACCTCTGCAGTGGTTGTACACATTGATTTAGGGAGAAAATATACATTCTGCTCGCTGTATATGCCTCTAAATGATAACATATCGTATGATGATTTAGTAGAGGGGATTCAACGCCTCTCTCAACCTTTTCCTTTACTTGGAGATTTGAATGGAAGACATCCTTTTTGGGGTGATGTTTTAGCAAACACCAATGGCAATATTATGTCATCAGTTGTGGAAAAGGAGAATGTCAGACTCCTTAATACAGGAGAGCCCACACACTTCCATGTTCAGACAGGTACCTTGTCATGCATTGACCTTTCAATTGCAAGCTCTAACTCCCTTCTTGATTTCGATTGGAGGACATTAGATGATTGGCATACTAGTCATCATGCACCAATTATTTTAAACACCAACAAGGGTCCACCTTTACAAAGCTCTCCACGATGGAATCTTTACAAGGCGGACTAGGATAGATTTCGTGAGCTAAGCGAAATTGAAGGAAATGCAGAACAGTTTGAAAATATTGATGATGCCATAGACTTAGTGAATGGAACCCATCATACAGCAGGAGTTAATTCAATTCCCAAAACAACAGGGCTATTCAAACGACGACCATTCCCCTGGCACTCTTCAGAACTAACTGCCCTGCACAGTGCCACGAGAAGGTCTTTAACTTAACTGCACAGACACTGTACTAGCAACAATTTGATTATATACAAGAAATGTAGAGCACAGTTCCGTCGGGTCATGAAAGAAGCTAGGCGCCATTCATGGGTGTCTTTTGTTTTCTCCATTAACAGTAGGACACCATCTTCTGTATGGGGGAAAGTTTAAAAAAAAAAAAAAATGCTGGCAAATTCATCCCCAACCCACTACCAATGTTGAGGGTGAATGGTCAGTATGTGACAGGAGCAACCGAGGTTAGCAAGGCCCTGGCTGATTATTTAATTTCGCAAATGTATCATGCAAGTGTGAAGCAGCTCCAAGCTACCAGTTTAGGAGCATTGAAGAAAAGAAAATTTTAAATCTTGCAACAAGGGAAGAGTCATACAATTCTCTTTTTACTGAAGGAGAATTTGATTCTGCACTTGCTACGTGTAATGATACAGCCCCTGGACCCAATGGAATTCCATATGCAACGATTAAACATGTACCTGTTAATACCAAGTTATTCATTCTGAGCATTATTAATAGAATATGGCATGATCATATTTATCCAAGTGTTTGGGAACTAGCCATTATTTTAGCCTTTTTAAAACCCGGAAAGAATAAAAGTTTTTAGCTGCAAATTAATCGACTAATTGTATTGACATCTGTTTTATGTAAATTCATGGAGAAGATGGTCAATGCAAGACTGATGTGTTACCCGGAAAAGAAGGGTATTTTATCACCTATTCAGTGTGGATTCAGAAAAATGCACTCAACGACTGATGTGTTGATACGACTTGAGTCCTCTTATTTGTGAAGATTTGCTTCCAAACAGCACCGTGTAACAGTTTTTTTGTTTTTTTTTACCTTGAAAAGGCATATGACATTGCATGGAGATGTGGTATACTCAAAACCATTCATGAATTTGGATTAAGAGAAGAGCTACCACTGTTTATTAAATAATTTCTTTCACATAGAGTTTTTCAAGCGAGAGTGGGGGAAACTCTATCAGAGAGAAAATGTCAGGAAGAGGAGTTCCTCAGAGTAGTGTGCTGACTGTGACCCAATTCGCACTAGCAATTAATGGGATATCCTCAGTCATTCCCCAAGATATTCTTTCAACACTATTTGTGGATAATTTCTCCATAACTTTTGCTGGAGCTAGAATGGCAATGGTTGAGAGAAAACTACAATTCTCAATTGAAAAAATTATTTAGTGGGCTGATATAAATGGAATTGAGTTTTCAACAAGCAAAACTACTATTGGCTATTTCTGTCGTATCCGGGGAGTACGTCCAGACCCGGATATATACATCAAAGGTTAACGGATCCCATGTGTAGGTGAAGCTAAATTTTTAGGATTAATTTTCGATTCTAA
>NC_090759.1:45264075-45269075 GCF_036898095.1 Palaemon carinicauda
TAGCCAAACATTTGAAGGCATTTCTATCAGAATAAAACAGCATAAGACGGCTGTCTCCAGGGGATCCTTTAATAACGCATTGGCCTCCCACTGGCTAGGATTGGTCATAGAACAGTCTGGTCAGAAACAAGTAAAATAAACCATGTTAATGACTATACCCAAGGAAATTTCTTGAATCCTTTTTAATTGTTTCTACCAAAGATCACATTTGAAACCTAAGCCCTGGTCTGTTTTCTGTTGATCCAGTATTATCCTCTTATCTAAAATCTGACATATCTGGAATTGTCAAGAAACGGACAGCTGTGATCTCATTCTGCTGAATAAATACCATCTCTCTGTATATGTATTTTCATTTGTGAGTTTGTCGATGCCATTAATAGGCCGAAAGTACTAACTCCAATATATATATATATATATATATATATTATATATATACATATATATATATATATATATATAAATAAATATATATATATAAATATATATATATAAATAAATAAATATATATATATATATATATATATATACACTGTATATCTTAGGGTTGACAAAAAATGAAAATAAAGATCTTTTCAATTAAATCAGGTTTTTTTTTTACTTAAAGTATTTCTTTTCATTTAAATTATTTTTAAATAATACTTATTTTCTGCTGCTGGTTAATTGTTTGCCTTTTAATGGTATTTTCTAGCATCAAACTTCATGAGTGTTAAATTAAACCATAGATTAATATACTGTACATTACCCAAGATTGAATATAGTAAGGGGGAAGTTAATCTACTCACATTGCATAACTATCTGATATATATTGAAGAAATTTGCTTGCATGTCTATTTATATTTGGTCAATTTTGGATTATGCTTATAAGAAATTATACTTCTGTTCCTTTGCATTAAAAAAAGAATTAAGCTCATTAAACTTCATCATTGTATTTATTGTTATTATCAATAAAACACCTCCCTCTCCTTCATTATGTTTTTTAATATTTTCTTGTAAAAGATGGCAATGATTCACTGGTGCCTGACTTCCTATAGGATCACAACAGGATCGCTGCTGAACAAAGACTTATTTCCCATACTTTCCCTCTATAACTTCATTACATTTTCGTCCTTTTCCTTTATATATATATATATATATATATATTGCATATATATATATATATATATATATACACATACATACGAGTATCTATCTATATCTATCTATATATATTTATATGATATATATACATATATATATCTATATACATATATATATATATATATATGTATGTATATATATGTATATATATTAAATATATATATATATATATATATATATTTACATATTACTTTATTATATGTATATATAATTAAATAATGAGATATATTACTTTAGGTAAGTGACATAACACTTAAATCATGATTTTTATTATCTGAATTTAATAGGATTAAATCACTTGATGCTTCCCTCTACAACTACATCACATTTTCCTCTTACTTCCTATATATATATATATATATATATGTATATATGTATATATGTATATATATCTATATGTATATATATATATATATATATATACACTATTATTTGTGTATATGCGTAATTAAATGATGAGATATTTTTCTCTTGGTGATTGCTATAACACTTAATGTGTCGTTGCATCATCAGATCACCAGACGGGTGATCTAATGGCCTCACAAATTATTTTATTCGTTTATTTTATTGTAAATTTTAGTGGTTTTATTTTATCCTTATCTTTATTTGTTACGACGTAACAACAAAAAAGGTCAACATAAGTAGGTCGGAAAATCTGAAATTTTCGCTCAAAAAAAAAAAAAACTTTTTTTTTTATGTTTACACCTCACAAATACAGTTATTGGGAAGAGGTAGCAAACATGTTAAAGATCTACAATTCTACACAATTTGTGTATTTAAAAAAATCTTCAAAGAATTATTGTATTTTTAAAAATTTTCTAAAAAAAGATTTTCACGTTTTTTTCTTCAAAAGTTTCACGTTCAACACTAATTTTTTAATATTTTTTTTATCATTCCAGTTATGTTTTTTTTTTTCATTGGTAAATAGTTCGATCTCTTGCCAATATAATGCAACAAACAGAATACTTAATCTCTTATAGTTGGAACCTACCGATTTAAAAAAAAAAAAAAAAAACTTGTTTGTGAACGTCATTTTTCAGTTAAAGACATATCTGCTGTACTTCACCCCGATTTTTTAGGGGCGTAAGCGTCAAAGGGTTAAATTATTTTGAATACAATATATTCTATTTATTTAAATCATGATTTTGTTACACTGATTTAAATCTATTTAAATCACTTGATTTAAATCAAACCAACCGTGATACATACAGTACACACACATATATACACACACATATACTGTATATATATATATATATATGTATATATATATATATATATATACATATACATATATATATATATATATATGTATATATATATATATATATATGAATGTGTGTGTATATATATACTGTATATGTGTGCATATATATACTGTATATATATATATATATATATGTGTGTGTGTGTATACATATATATATATATATATATAAATACAGTATATATAAACCTGTATATAGATTTTTTTAGATAAATGATTTTTCACAAGGTTCCACAGGGGCATATAAGATCAGTCATGAATTTCTGTGATGCATTGTGAAAAATTATATGTATTCAAAAATTGATCTAAGGTTCTCATCTGTATTCTTGAAAGAATGTAAAGTTTTCATTTATTGATTTTTGTTCTTTAGGTTTGGAGTTTTCAAATATTTTTTATTAAAGATTTTCAGCACCATATCCTTTGAAGCACAATTCCATCAACCAATATAGTCCTGAAGAAGAATCACAAAGTGGTTTAAAACATGTGTCGACACCAAATAATGAATGGCGAAATTTAAATGTATTTCTCCTGTTATGAAAACTAGCTGGATGACAGTTTGTCTGGAGAGGAACTATCTTTGATTTTAATCGTCAACAAGACATTGTCTATTCATTATAAACGTAGAGTAAAATGCCTAAGTACTACATTTAGAAGTGGCATGGATAATTTGATTGGAAGGGCAGAGGATGTTTCACCGAGTAGAGACTGCTGGAGCCAGGAAACTACAAGATGTTGTGAAGGATGATGCGGTTCAAGATGAACTGAAATCATGGACTAATGTAATCTTCAAAAATGGAACTTCTGAGGAGGTGAGAAAGATTCGCGTAGTGAGATGTGTTGCACAATCGAGGCCAGTTTTGAAAGGCCTGCATCAACACCTTGCACCCGTGGGGGTCTTCTGCTTCATCGGAGAAAGAAGAGAAACTGCATGGATAGGAATGCAGAAACTTTTTCTTTGCAGAGAAAATGCAGGAGCATTGAGATCACAATTTGTCATAAGGAAAGGCGCATTGTAAGATTCAGCAAAGAATTAGAGGACCTGTTAGATTGGCCATGAAGTTCTGTGAAGCCTTGTGAAAAATCATTTATGCATTTAAAGATTTATCTTATTTTTACATTTCAAAGAATGTAAAGTTTTTATTAGTTAACGTTTATTCATTAGTTTTGAAGTTTCCAAATATTTTTGTATCAGAATTTTCACCATCATATCCTACATATTGAAGTGTTATTCCATCAGCCAATGTAATCCTGAAGAAGTGTGATGAAGTGATTCGAAACGTGTTAACACCAAATAATAAATGGAGAAACTTGAGTGCGTTTTTCCTGTTACAATGTAAACTATCTGGAGGACAGTCCGTCCAGTGAGAAACAATCTTCGATCTTTAAACTCCACCACGACAATGTCCATGATATATATATATATATATATATATATATATATATATATATATATATATATATTACAACCAGCGAATTACGTAAATTCCCGAGCTCAAAACTCACCTGCTTTATATTACATAATTTGATACACGAAAAAAAAAACTCCGAGCTCTGAGAATAATACACAACTCCCAGACGATAATAAATATGAACACTGAATATCTAAAGGTCTCTTTACTTTACACTTAAAACAAAACTAGGTGATTTCATTGCATTTAATGGGAACTATTCTTAAATCAACCTCTTCTTTCGGTTCTTAGTCAGGGGATACAAGCAAAGCACTGAAATGAATTATTGGTGATCAAAATAATACACACTTTACAAAAATAGATATATTCTATAAAAAAATTAACAATTTAAAATTAACACAAAAAATAAATCACTCGAAACATTAAATCTGAACTAAACTTTAGACTAAGACATATTGACACTATAAAAAATTATACAACCACTTGTTTCACTAGAAAATGATTTCTAAAAATATTTCCTTTTGACAATTAATGAATAGATGACACTTCAACTTATAGAAAATAAATCATAATTACATTTACATATACCTAATTGTTACTCTTTACATCCTGAGGCTCACACAAGGTTATCGAATGGTTAACAAAATAATACACTTCACTTTATAACCAAATCTCACAAGGCCAATCACAAAAACCAATTAAATTTTATAATATTCTGGTACTCGCTTATACATGGTACTTCTACTAACGTATAACTACAGAAATTCCAAGGTTTGAACAAACACTATTCACATTTGAGAGAAAACACTATGCACGTTAGAGAGGAGATACATAGTGGCTGAATAGATGCTGGAGAGGACTATCGGACGATGGCTCATCTGTGGGTTAGGCTGGATCTCTCTGTTTCCTCTGCATTGCTAGGTTTTTATATATTAACTTAATTAATTCTAGAATCTTCCAGTTTGGCCTACTGGTAGCATGGGGGCATGGTCTAGCAGCATCAAGGTTGCAAACTTGGCATTTTGAAGTAGGGTACTAACGTCGCTTGCGAGGGAACTCTCACAGCTAACTCCGCCCACCTCCTCTCGTAACATTAGGAAAAAAAAAAGGTTAAACTTTAGTCTAGAATCTTCATGCAACTTCCAAACACATGGAAACATGATGCAATCTCTAGTGTTTGTCTTACA
>NC_090759.1:45274075-45386575 GCF_036898095.1 Palaemon carinicauda
AAAACTGTACCATATAACATATAAAGAAACCTTGTTCAATAAATCAGTCCTCTGAAGAAGTATCACGGAACTAGTCATGACTTTGTCTTATATTTCCTATTCTCATTTTCCCTGTGGTTCTTTTGCATATATCTATATCTCTATCTATATCTATCTATCTATCTATCTATCTATATATATGTGTATATGTATATATATATATATATATATATATATATATATACAAACATTCATATACACATACAGTACATACATACATACATACATATATATATATATATATATATATATATATATATATATATATATATATATATATATATATATATATATATATATCTTTCCCAGCATTATCCCTACATTAAGGGGTTGGATGCCGTATGCATCCTCTCCAATTCCTTCTCTCAAAGGCATCCTCTTTCATCAACCCTCTTCTCTCCATATCCTTTACCTTATCTCGCTATCTAATTCTCTGCCTCTCTCGATTTTCCTACGCCTATCAGGTTCCTCCTCAGTCGTGACACTCTTTATCACCTCAGCAGTATTTACTACCCTTGCCATTCTTCTTAGTTCATAATTTTTTCCAACCTTTCAAGAAGTGATATTCCAATAATCCAAATCTTATTATAAATCTTGAAAATTTAGGCAATAGGAGTAAACCATCTTTTGGTTTTGCATTAATTTTTTTTTTTTGGGGGGGGGGGAAGAATTTTCGAGACATCTCAATAATTTACCAGTTTGGTATTAAATGGAAATTCTCTTTAGAAATCCTGACTTCTTATCGAGGTTATTGACAACTAGGCCCTATAGTTCCTAATGCTTTTGCCTTTAAATTTTTTTAATGAAATTAAGTTATGATTTCTTTTTTATCAAATATCATGGGAAGATAGCATGGAGCCTAATGAATAAACTGTTTTAAGATGATTCCCATCCAATTCTAGACCTGTTGAGTGAAGAATTCTAATTAGGTCATAAATTTCAAACTTTGTTGACCTATCTCTTTCATTCACTGACATTCCACCTTCATCAGAGTGTGGGAGTCAGCAATGTGAACATCAGGAAGGTTCATAGAAATGAACAGAATTTTAGTAATAGTTTTTTTGTTTCCATACTTCCCTGATGTTCATAAACTTGCCCATCTGCCTCTCCACTGAGGTATGTCATGGAGTAGGGAATACTTTAACTTCGAAACTAAACAATGGCAAATATTAGCGTGCTACTTACCAGTAACTGCTAGATTGTCTCATTATGTTATCAGGGGCATATCTCTTTTGAAGGGAAAGGGAAAGGGAATGGGAAAAGCTTTTGATAAATTTTGAGGGTAAACTGTATACTCATGTGGTGAGTATACATTATAAACAAAAAAATTTATTATTAGAATTATGTTTCTTCTACAAACTATTACCCCAAAATCAGAAAAAAAAAAATAACAAATACTTAACAATAAAAATAGAAAAAGTTAACAAATTAACTCGTACTTTACCTGTGAAGAGTCATGGCTAGTGTAAGGGAGACAATATTGGAGAGGTTACTGCTTCGAAGTAGAATCTCTCCATGAACATATCTGGTAAAATATCAGGAGTGCTCTATCTTAAACCTTGTCTTTCTGGACATTTTCAACCTTGGCAAGGAACCAATTAGAGATGCCAGTCTTTCTCTTTTCATTAAATTGTCCTGGATGAGAAGTTGTGTATAATGTCAATGACATTTTAAATTTCAGATTGGAATCTGACCTTATTAATTTTAAATGTATATACATTTTAAAATGTTTTGTAATTAGGCTATTTTTTTCTTCATTAGTTAATCATTCTTAGTTAATCATACTCCAGACGTCATCAATAACCATTGAATTTATGATAGTAGATACTTATCAATCATTCATTCATTCACCAGGGGATGCTTTTGTTCTCAGGCGTGTCCAAGGAGGGAGCGAAGCACACATGAAAAGGACTGTCTCCAGGGGCTTGGTTGCCAGAAGGTTGGAAATGCTGTGAGCATTCCTGGCGCTTCATTCATTCCGACATCGTTTTATAGGTCACTCAGTAGTTTTGATAAGTGATAGCATTACTATTGTGGCTTATGTTAACAAGAAAAGCGGGAAAGAACGGTTTTGCTTAGCTGTTACATGCCAATTGTTCTTTTCTTACCTTATTTTATGCAAAGTTACCCTGGATATCTTATTCCATTTTGATGGGAATGAAACATTTTTCAGCAATACTGATTCATCTTATAAAATTGTATGATGTAGGTCAGGAAATTGTGCACTTAGTTACAAAACTAGTTTAAATTTGACCTCTTAAGCTGAAATTCCTTACTCTCAAAGGGTGCTGACCATCGCCATCCACGAATTTGAAAAATATTTACAGCTTTTCTCACAATAAAACATCTTGTTACAAATTCTATTTATGGTTATCTCTTCCCTTGTTGTGGAAGCCAATCGGAAACATCTCTACTTAGCGATCTGTTGGACTGGATTTTGAGACCCGCTTACGCTTGATGCTTTCTTGTAGTGTCTGCAACCTCAACGTTCTTGTGAGTTAAGGACGGGGATTTTGGGGGAGCCTATAGGTCTACGTGCTGAGTCATCGGTAACCATTGCCTGGCCCTCCCTGGTCCTAGCTTGGGTTGAGAGGTGGCTTGGACACTGATCACATGTATATGTGGTCAGTCTCTAGGGCATTATCACTGTCCCTTGCCTCTGCCACTTTTAAAGCTTTAAACTACTGCAATGTTTACTCTTTTCTAAGGTGACTCTCCAATCTTTTTCATTTTTTCATCTCAAAATTTTGTTTTTAAGAGTAGATTCTTTAGGTAGGGCTCTTGATGGAAGGAATATAACTTAATGGTTGGGTTATAAAAGTTTATGAGGATGATGATTATCTTAATTATCCTTAGTTTATCTGTTGCTCTCCTGTCAACTGGCTTTTAGTAACATTTATTTCACTTTAAAAATCCAGAGTACTGAAGTTTAATGTATTTTGCTTTTTATTTTTCAGTCCCTGTTTGAACCACTGGAGGAGGATATTGCGTGGGTTGGACGTGTCTGTAAGAATTTAGAGTCGGCAAGTTTGTTTGTTGATGATGAAAGTTTGGCGCTAGTACCACAGTTAGGACCAATCAAGTAAGTAGTGAATCATTTTAGCTATTTATTTCTTCACGTAAATAAACATGTGTTTTCTTAAGGATCAGGTTTAGGAATGCTTTAAAGGGTGGATCACCAAAGAGAATTTTAAGAGTTCATTTTGGAATATTTAATGTATTTTGTAAAGGATTGTAATCCATAATTTTCTTTTGACAAAAAAAACTTATTAAGTACAAGAGCTACATTAGGAAAAGGGAAAATAGATTGTTACTAATCCAGCCCTAGAGAAACATTGTTCTAATAATTATATAGATTACTGTACGATCACTTTGATCATTTGTTCTTATATGAATACAAACCATCAAACTTCAGAAGGAGCATGATTTCAGCGCAGCTGGAATCGCCGTTAACTTCTAACGAGTTGGTTGTAGTTACTATCAGTTGTAGGGTAGGCCACGCCCACCCTACAATCAGCAAAGCTCCCACTTGTGATTTCACTCACAAACTGTACTTCTTGCTGCCTCTTCTGGCTATACCCTTATGCATTTTCTTTACAGTTGTATGTTTGAATGGAGACCACAGGCAGACGTATACAAACGGGTATATCCTGGTAAACTTGGCAAGAAATGTGGCAGGTTTATGAGCTAACTTGCAGTGGATCCCAATCATATTTGTGTGTTTTGCAAGAGGCATGATTTTTTGCAGTCCTCTCCTTATGATGAGTGTAAAGCAGGCCATACACACAGAGGACTGGCGCGCTGATATGACCACGATTGGTGCGAACCGGCCAATCCTTAACCTGTAGGGGGGGGGGTTAAAGAGGATAACCCGGCGCAACTAGCCTGTCCTCTTATCCTTTCAGCATGTTTGACCGAACAAGGCAATCCCATCCTTTCCGAGATTGGTAGTAACCCCGTCAGTCTTGCTTCTGTGGGGACAGACTAGCATGGCAACTGGGTTGACTCAACTATTTTGACATGTACAGTATTATTATGTGGCCATCCTTCGTCCTTTGATCGGAGCTTTTTTTTATAATGTAATGATAAACTGATTGCATTTCACAATCTTTTGACCTATTACTGTATTCAAACAATTTTTGCTTTATCATTGTTATATTACAAAAGACCGCTCCTTGTTTCTTTTCCTAAAGTCCAAAGATTAATGAGGGTACTCATCCTGTACACTATAGTAGAGTACTTTGGAGTAATCCAGGTGTATGATTAACCAATCTTTTAATTCGACCTATCTCACAAGATGCGACCCACAGAATCAAAAATCATGTTATAGAGATACTTTTAAATTTTGCACAAAATTTTTTCTTCAAATGGTATAAATTTTCTTCAAATAGACATGTCTGCCATTAATTTAATGTAATTATTTGCTCTCTTCTCTGCCAATGATTTTGTCCATACAAACAAGCGTAGAATGTATCTATTTTGTCCATGCACACAAGCACAGAATGTATCTATTTTAATGTTTAATGTTCTCAAAATATTTTATTTTAATTGTTCTTAATAATAATAATAATAATAATAATAATAATAATAATAATAATAATAATAATGATAATAATTTTGCATATATTATACATTATTTGATGATCTTTTCATTAAAAGTAATATAAATCGGTCATTAACCTTCATTATGACATTTTCTTATAATCTTGTCAGAAGAGTAACTTCTATTTATTCTTTTTGTTTATTATTTGAAATTTCCATCTGCCACACTATCCGTAATATTTTGCTTTTGATTGCAATTTATTTTAGGGCTTCTCCTCCTTTTCATTCATCAAGTTATGATTTACTTCAGTTTAATTTCCTTTTTCATAGAATATTTTATCTATAAAACCACACAGTATTCTGCCTTATTCATGCAATAGTATCTTGTTCTCTGAAAATAAACAGATACTGATACAAAGGAAAAACAATGGAATATTCCAATGAAGTGTTATGAATATTCTTGATGGGGGAAAAACGAAGGTCTGAAATATGAATAAATGATAAATTAAGTAGCTTCCGATGATTCAATTTTTGTAAGTTATGTACTGTATATCTCTGCCTACACATACATAATCCTTTTCAAATGTCTATAAATTAACTTGAAAACCATTATGCCTAATTAATAGTGCATCAGCATGAGTTAATCTTCAGAAATGTCCAAAAATTCTTTTAGTATAGTTCTCCCAGGAGACTTTTGGATTCTCGGAAAAGGTAGTCCTATAATGACTTGAGAAGTATAAGTACATTAGCCCCGTAGCAGACAAATGGTTTTATAGAAGCCGATAGAGAATGTTTATCACGATGCATCATATTATTTCAAGTCATATCTCATAGATTTATATAAAGTAAAAAAAATAAAGTAAAAAGTACCAAAGTTTGGCATTTCAAAATGAGTTGTGCCAAAAACCAAACCATGTAATCCTGCATGCACAATCCTCTTGAACTGACCACGCAAGTCCATAGCATGAGTGGGCATTTTTCACAGGATAGGAGCACCACTCCAGTCCAGCAGGACAACCGGTACGGCCATTCCTCTGTGTGTATGCCTGGCTTAAGGTGTGGCCTCCTTTGCAGTTGGTCGAGCTTGGCAAGTGGAAAACGACTACTAAGAGATTGTTCAGCTTTGAATGTGGCAACACCAGTGACAATGCCTAGGGAGCTCTTTAGCTTCTTTTTCTCTCCTTCCACTTCTCGGCCTGTTGTGCCTTCTTTGGTCTCCTGTAGGGTTGGGTGCTCTGGAGGAATTCAGGAGAAAGTAGACCTCGGCTTGCATTCAGGTACTGCATAAGGGAAAGGAAAAATATAATCTTCCCTTAGTGAAGGCAATATTCCAGCTTTCCTCTCTTAAGTTCGCCTTCATTTTTACCTACCGATAATCCCGTGCATGAACCTGGACCCGCAGAAGTTGTCACTTTCCTTGGGCATAGGTGGTGTTCTGTCTATTGAAAAGCTTTTGAAGGTATTTGCTGATGCCAGGATCTTGAGGTCTTCCTGTGCTGCGCCCTGCTGGTTTGCTCATCCACCTACGGAAGCGTTGGAAGACTTAACAACCATCGATATGCCATTGCCTGCTGTTGGGGAGGAACTTGTGACCTCTCCCGCCACAGTATCGTTGTTGCTTCCCCCCAAATCCTCTAGTCTGAAATCTGGTTAGAGGGGAAAAGAGCTGAGGTGTTACTCCTTCTGTACCAAAGAAGAAGTTTCCAGCATCCAGGAAGGCTGTTCGGTCAGAATCTCATGAGACTTTGACGGATCTCTCCTCACATACACCTGAGAGAGGCAACGAAGTACCAAACCAAGAACCAACCCAACTCAGGAAGGTGTAATGGTACGTGGCTGCTACTGGTACTTGGACTAGTATGGAACTGACAGTTCCCATGTTTGGTGTGTGTGCAGGATCTTCTGTTTAGACGATTTCAGCCTCAAAGTACAATCTCACGCCCAAGCAAAGCATTGAGTACCTGGGTATTGTGATAGACACAGCAGCAGCAAGAGTCTTCCCATTGCACAATCACATTGGCAGACTCCGGGAGTTAGCGCAACTTCTGGCTCGACTATGGCAACGTCTTCTGCAACATCCTTCATCATTGCAGAAGCTGGTCAGCAGCCAGGAATCTCTCTTACCCTATGGTTCCAGTGGAACAAAAAGTATGGGATGATCTGCCCTGGTAGCTGAATGACAAAAACCTCACCATGGGAGTTCCACATAAATTTTGGTGTTCATAGACTCATCAAAGGAGAGGTGGAATGCGGACCTGAGGAACCAGACTGCCTCACCATTATGGTCCACTGAAGAAAAGCACCTGCATATTAACCTGTTAGAAATTGAAGCTATACTACTATCATTATAAGATTTCCAACAGAGTTTGATAGGGCACTCGGTAGCATTGATGAGCAGCATCACTTCCGTTGTGGCTTACATCAAGAAGCAAAGGGATACTATTTCACTGACCCTTTGCAAGTTGCAAAGCAGGTGTATTCATGAGCAGTGGACAAGGCAATAAAGCAGTTATATAGGTTAATTCTAGGCAAGAGAAATATGATAGTAGAACGCTTGGTTGCCAGAGGCAGGTTGTAGAGTCTGAGTGGTCCCTACATACCTGCATGATGGAAAGGCTTCTTGCTCTTTGGGGCTCATCATTGACTGACCTGTTCCCCACTCGGCTAAAGAAGAAACTTATAGTGTTCTGTTCTCCAGTTCCAGACCTATCGCTGCCATTTAAGGATGCCTTCCACCACCTCTTGATACACTGGATGTGTACACCTTTCTTCAATTCTGTCTGATTTGCTGATTACTCGACAGATGGATGACGACATCTGGTCTCAGGATGACCCTGGTTGCTCACAAGTGGCCACACACTGAATAGTGTCCAGATCTGCTGATGGTTCTCGCTGAGGTACTTAGAGAACTACCCTGATGACTCGCCCTCCTCTGTCAGCCCTACCTTCAGAGGTACTGCAACTCATTATCATCCCTTGCTCTGACTGTTGGTGACTATACAGCATCTCCGAGCAAGAAGCTTTTCGTGAAGCAATACACAGATGTCTAAATACTTAAGAAGATCCTCTGCATCTACCTACCAGATGAAGTGGGCTATCTTCTGCAATTGTTGCCTTAGTAGGGATACTCCTCTCTGCAATTGATTGCTGATATCCTCATCTACCTTTGTTGCGAGAAGGTCCTCTCAGTCTGTGTGGTGAAAGGCTACCGCTTACCTTTTAGCCATGTTTTCAGACTGAAGGGGTTAGACCTTTAATATTCGATTGAATTTTCTATGCTCATGAGTAGCTTTGAATAGTCTTGCCCTCCCAGTGAAACCTAGCTATCGTTATGGATGTTACTCGAATTGTCAAGTCTCCCAAGCAGGCGCCGTATGAGCCCGTTGAGACAGGTATCAAATATCCTAGCCTCTGTGAAGTGAGTAGGGGAGCCGGATGTCATTTTGTATGTCATGAGTCATTCTGAAGATAATAGAAGGTCGCCTTCATCTTTATTCCTAAGTTCGTGACCAAGACCCAAAACCCAGCCATTAATGAATCCAGGTTTTAGTCCTCGACAAGACTTGACTACCAATGTTGAGGATGAATTACTTCTCTGTTCTGTAAACGTGTTACCTGAGGAGAACTCAGAGCCTGAGGCTGAAAGAGAACTAAGAATTTCAGGACGGCAAACTAGAAACACCTTTTCACCATCGGAAGGTTAAAGAAGATAATACAGTATTTTGGATATTATCCAAGAACACTTTCTTGCTGGCTTTGTGAGACTATCAGATCTACCTACCCAGCAACTAGTGAGTGGATGGGAGGACCAACCTAGACTGCACTGCACCAAGTCAGGGGTATCGGATCTAACCCTAATGTCAGTAAGAACCTGCCAGAGGCATAGGTCTTGAAGGCAGGAGTCTGGAAATGCCAGACAACCTTCACTGTCCCCTACCTTATAGGTCCTTGGATACCTTTACTCTTTGTCCAGTGATAACTGCTCAACAGGTTGTGTAGCAAAACTAGCTTCCTCGCAGGACAAGAAGCAACTTGTCCAAGATAGCAGTTGTGACATAAGTCTAGAATAAGAAGAAAGAATGACTGACCTTTTTCCTCTTTCTTTCCATCCCATAGGGTGCAGCAGTAAAATTGTTGTGCTGGTAAGCCTCATGATTGAGCAGTTGTTTCTTTACAGACAGGTTTTATTGAGAAGTATATCTTCCATGCTCCCAGACGAGGATAAGAATAGATGAAATGTATTTAAACCCATTTTTCATTAATTACCATACATTCAAACAACTTATCCTCTGCATGGATATAAGTTCTTCCATGACCATCTACCAGTCGCCTGGTAGAGACCTAAACTAAAACTTGCAACATCTACGTACCCAAGTCTTTAGGAGGTTGACAGGTGTCATTACCTCTGTTCCTTTACAGGACCAAGTGTCTTGACAAATTCAGGGAAAGTGAACTAGACAGTTTTTATAAGATGGTCCTTTGTCTGGGAACTAAACATATAATATTTTATATATTACAGCTGGCAAGCTAAACAACCTCCTGAATTCCAAACTCATCTGTTTGCTTTTCCATTAAATCTGTTACACTTGGGAACCAAACATATAATATATATATTACAGCTGGCAAGCTAAACAACCTCTCGAAATCCAAACTCACCTGTTTGCTTCTCTATTAAATCTGTTACACTAGGAAATATTAATACCCGAACTCTGAGACAGTTATGTAACTCCCAGACAGCAATATATAAAACACTGAATATCCAAAGGTCTCTTAAGTACTTTCAAACAAAATTGGGTAATTATTCTTGAGACTTATTCAAATAAACTCATACAGTACTACGATTCTTTAACAGGATACGAGCAAATACTAATTTAAACACTAGTGATTGAAATAATACACTCTTTACAGAAATAAATATATTATATATAGATTACAACCCTTTGAAAGAATTTACTTTAAAAACAAGTAAATCACTCAAAATATTAAGTCTGAGCAAAACTTAGATTAAGACAAAAATGTTACGATCTGAAAATTGTATAAACACTTGACTCGAAATATTAAATCTGCATAAAAACTTAGACTAAGACAAAAGAAATAATACTTATGAAAATTATACAATTTACTTGTTTCACTTGGAATTAAATCTCAATACAATATTCAAGTTTGATACTTAATAAAAATAGAAAACCAGATCATGATACAAATACCTTTCACCTTACTACAGGGTCAGTTACAAAAACTCTTAAGAGAATTTTTATAAATACTCACTTTGTTACAAAAACCCGTCACTTCAAAATCTCGAGATTTAACTGAAAACTTTTAAATCAGTACACTGAGAGGTGAGCGAGAGAGAAAGAGGGGGAGATGGCTATGACTTAAAGCTGGGATTCTCTATCTGATCTATGCAACCCTAGGATTGCCTTTTTATGAAACTTAGCTATTTCCAGAAGATTCCAAAAGATCTGGGAACCGTGGGGGCTGGCCTAAGGGTGTCAAGAGTTACCAAGTATTGCCCTCTCGAACACGCACCCACGCAACGCGAGACGGCTCTCTCTCTAAGCTAGTTCCGCCCACCCTTTGTCCTTGAAATAAAAAAAAAAGATAAAATTCATCACTAGGTTTTTGGGAAAATTCCAAAGCACATGGCACATTATAAGAATTGCGTATTTTCTCCCAGACATGACGCAATACCTCATAAAAATATAAAAGAATATTACATAAGCCCTTGTTCACATCTCACACGAATCACATATATATGTGAAATAAAAAGTTAATTCTTAAAAATAATGTAAATATACATATGCTGACTTGAATGAAGAATACAATGAAATTAACGACAAAGTCTTACGTAATTTACATGATAAACTTAAACCTACATGAGAGGAACTCATCTTAAGAGCTGGATATACCCCTCTTCAATCCACAAATTAAAACATAAGTAAAATACATGAATAAACCACTGTGTTTTACTCTACAATAAACCAACTTTGTAAGTATATATATATATATATATATATATATATATATATATATATATATATATATATATATATATATATATATCCCTTTTTAGTGGGGATACTTACCGAGGTGAAGGAGTTTGGACATAGCAATGATCAGCAAAGCTTTAGTAGTCAGGGCCATCCATTCTAGCCTGGTTTACTGTGAGTGATCAGATGAAAGTCTCCCACCATCACCAATCTGCAGTGGCCAGCATGGTGATGAATACTGGCCAAAACCCAGACATATATATCACAACCCCGTCTCTGCCCCCAGTTCCTAATGAAAATGGAACAACTGCCCAAGGTGGTGGGCAGCTGCATCCAATTGCTGAGGAGTGCTAAAATTTTTGGACTTGATCAGGTCACCTTTGGAAACTGAACCTTGCAACATACATTATCAGGACCTTGTCTAGGGGAGAAGATTTTGCTGTGTTACTAGAAGAGCTAAAAGAAATAAATTATGATATAGTAGGGTTGACCAAAGTTAGAAAAATTGCGAAATCTTACCTAGAGTTGAAAGAGGGCCATGTATTTTGCTTCAGAGGACATGAAAAGAATAAAGGAAATGGAGTGGGTTTTCTTATTAACAAAATCTTGCAGGTATCATAGAAGAATTTTACAGTACTAATGATAGAATTGCAGGATTAATGATCAAACTAAATAAGAAGTATAAATTGAAGATCACTCAAATGTATGTATTAGCAACATCCCATACTGAGAAAGAATTAGAAACTTTTTTTTTTTTATCTGGATATATCTATGGAGAAGCTTTAGACTCCATTTACATTTATTTTGGGTGATTTCAATGCTGAAGTCGGTCCAAATAGAAGAGGAGAATCACCAGTAAGTAAATTTGGTATAGGTATAAGGAATGACAGAGGAGATGTGCTTGTAGAATTTGCTGAAAGAAACTATCTTCAAATCGTGAGCACCTTCTCTTATATTAAGGAACATAAAAAATGGATTTTGGGAAGCCCAAAATGGAGAAACGAAAAAATGAAATAGATTTTATTCATGGTGAAAAAGTTTATTTAGTTGAAGATTTAACACGGTTAAAGAAGTTGAACTCAGAAGCAAAACTGGTATAGATCTAAGGATAGAGAAAAAAAAATAATTTTATGAAAAAAAATAAACACTCCTGTAATAAGAGAAAACGTGATGAGTTTAGTTTAGCAATACAAAATGGTTACTCCCAGGTACATGATGAAATGGAAGCAAATTAAGAAGAAATGAAATCTAACTAAATTTGTATTGGAATCAGCCCAAGATCAAAGACAACTATCAGTAAAGAGAAAAACATAAAGAAAAAATTGGATATGGTAAAATCCAAGTGAGATGAAATAAAATCAGAAGAAATGCCCAAAATAATAAACAAACTAATAACCCAAGATATTCGTAAACACAGTAAAACAAAAATTGAGGAAACACTAAAGAAAGGAATAAGCATCAAATTAATAAAAAGAAAACTTAGAACAGGGCACCAAAAGATGTTTGCTTTGAAGGATAAAAATGAAAATATCACTAAAGATGGAGTGATAAAAATTTTAGAGGATTTCTGTACAATGCTAAACAATAGTGGTATAAAAATAACTTTGCCAATGGAAATAATGGAACATCTAAGCTGGTACCAAATGTAACATTAGGAGAAGTGAGGAAAGCCTTAAAAGACACGAAAAGAGGCAAAGCAGCAGTAGATGGCCTAACAATTTATTTAACAATCTATCAAGGAGATTTCATAGTAGTAAAACTGGCTGAACTTTACACCTAATGTCTGCAAGAATGCTCTTTACCTACAGCTTGGAAAAACTTTATCATTATACTAATTCACAGAAAAGGAGACACAAAAGACCGGAAAAATTACTGGCCAATAAGCTTGCTCTCTGTAATATATAGAATATTTACAAAGATCTTAATAGGCTGAATAGAAAAACAGCTAGACTTCAATCAACCAAGAGAGCAGACAAAGTTTAGAAGCGGGTGTTCAACAACTGACCATAACCATGAATTAACAAGCTAATAGAAAAATCAACTGAGTATAATAAACCACTATGTATGGAATTTGTTAGACTATGAGAAAGCTTTTGATCCCATCAAAACCACAGCAGTAATAAAGCCCTTCAAAGACAAGGAGTAATCTTAATCTTACTGTAGTATCATTTATATTCGCTGACTTGAAGGTTTACGCAAACGTCAAAAATTTATGTTTGTGTGGTCGTAAATTCGCATATTTTTATTTTCAGCCATCAAATTTTTCCCCCAGCCAACAGTCTGTTTGGTAGTAACAAACTGACATGTTCATTGTTTTAGTAATCGGTTTTAATTGACACTTTTTACCAAGGAGACTTTTAATAAAGTAACTGGTGCTTAACCAAGTATCCTAAAACAACAGCAATTGAGGGTGGGAATATTTTTTTTTACTCCGTGTTTTACTTATACGTCTTTTCACTGTTATTCTTGCATTTTCGAGAAATATAAGCACTTCACCAACTGTATTTGGCAACAGAATTAAGTTTCTGTTTATTTTAAAAGAACAGTACATTATATCAAGCAGTATTCTTCAATGGCTGAAAAATGGCAAAGTGGCCACCCACCCACCATTGGTACCGGGTCTGCCTGACCCGGCCGAAGCTGTGAATTCAAAGGAAACAATAAGTTTACAGGTGAAAAGATTTGTCACTAAAGTGAATAGTAATAGCTTACTAGTACATTTTTTCATATTAATCATTGTCCTTTACTGGTTATCAATAAAAAGAAATAAAATAAAATGAAAGAAAAGGATGTTTTAATTAATTAGTGGTATAAACGCTAAGTTGTATTAGCATTAGTAAGTGATAGAAAAATGTATATACTAATTATTTGGGATGTTAATTTTATAATGCCGTGGACTTTAATTAGCACAAAGTATCTTGCGAGAAATAAGTGAAAATAAGTTCTGTGCAAACAAAACTGATACTACAGTATGTTAGAACTTTTGAAGATATCTATACAGAAAGTACAGCAATCTGAAAATTACACAAAGATAGTAAGAAAATTCCAATTTAGAAAGGAGTTAGACAGGGAGACCACATCTTTCCTAAATTATTCACAACATGCCTAGAAGTTTTTAAGAATTTAGATTTGGAAAATATAGGAGTTGATATTAATGGAGAATACATTGACAATTTAAGATTTGCAGATGACATAGTTGTATTAAGTAAATTATGGTAGGAATTGCAAAAGATGTCAGAAGATTTGAGTAGAGAAAGAAGAAATATAGGACTGAAAATGAATATGAGTAAAACAAAGACGTTTAATGAAAATGCAGAGAGACAACAAATAAGTGTTATGGACAAACCTCTAGAGATTTTTAATGAATGTACATACTTAGGGCAGACAGTAAGTGATTCCCCAGGACACAAGACCAAAATTAAAAGAAGGATAAGCATGGGATGGAGAGCATTTGGTGAACAAAATGAAAGTATGAAAAGTAGAATTCTACTTTCTCTAAAAAGAAAAGTATTTAATCAGATGGTCCTACCAGTATTAACTTATGCATCAGAAACTTGCAGCCTTACTAAAGCCTTAGATCATAAGCTAGTTATAACTCAAAAGAGCTATGGAAAGAATAATGATGGGAATAACACTTAAGCGATAGAAAAAGAGCTACATGGATACGAGAGCAAACTAAAATAAATGATATTCTAACAATACGTAGGAAAAAGAAAAGGACATGGGCAGGGCATATAATAAAAATGACAGATAATAGATGGAGATGAAGAATAACAGAATGGGCTCCTAAAGATCGCAAAAGAAGCAGGGGAAGAAAGAGAAGACGATGGATTGACAAACTTAAGAAAGTTTGCGGGTGTGTAATGGCATACAAAGATAAACAGATATAAGGGGAAGGACATGTCCGAGGCCTTTGTTCTGCAGTGGACTAGTAACTACTAATGAAGATGATGATATGTGTGTATATATATATATATATATATATATATATATATATATATATATATATATATATATATATATATATATATATATATACATATATATATATATATGTATGTATATATATATATATATATATATATATATATATATATATATATATACACATGCATATAATATATATATATATAATATATATATATATATATTTATATATTTATATATATAAAAATGTACAAAATCCTTGAATATTTCTAATCATGGTTCTGGCATGTGTATGTTCTTAAGCGTGACCTTTCAATTGAGGAGGGAATGCTGTCGTAGAATGGGAGGCTTTGGTTCAAAGTATATCGCACTGCCAAGCTGTCAAAATATGCCATAAAGATGTTCATTATTGTAGAAGCTGGCAGAGGTTACATGCCATATTTGAGATCTACGCATCCACTCTCGACACTGCCTTCTCCCTGATTGGCAATCTCCAGGTGGAAGTTACTGTTTCTGTATGGACAATTATTACAACTCTGTAGGTCTTTCTCAAGATTTGTATGATAGTGGCATACACACATGTGGTCTCAATGCACTGCAATTCCTTGCATAACTAACATTCTCAGAGACGTAATTTACTTTTGGTTGCTTGGGAACATCTTTGTGATTATCTGGAAGGATGTGATTTTTGGCAATCTGGTATCCAGGAGTCTCAATGTACAGTACAGTAGGAGGATCACGAACATCAGTAGAGAGGCACTCCAGAGAGATTGCATTTGTATCCTCCCAAGTCCATCTCTGGTTACAATATGAGGCATACCAGCAAGTGGGCCCACTTATTTTTTATCTACATCTTCTAGATGGCACTCTTAAATGCATTCGTCTCGTCATAGTATTTATCAAGCTATATGTCTTCGAAGCGCCTGCTTCTTGATAGAAATTTGAAAGAAATTTTTAGCAGTAGAAACACGGTTGCCATTCAGTCTCTATTATGTCACTAGAGGAGTATGTCTTGTTTTCTCTTAAATATTTTTATTGAAAACGAGCTGAAGTTTGATTTGTGATTACTTGATATTATATAATATTTTATTGCGATATAATGCAATCCTTTGGTAACTGAAATTTTCTTTAACTTCCCTTTTATTAGAAATATGATACATCATTTGTAATGGGGGAATCAGCACAAATCAATTTGGAGATTGGTCATTGGAATTAATCATACTTCTATAATTAGATTTTGTATATTGATTCATACCCAAAATTTAATTGATTTAACTCCCTCCTATCCACATCAGGTAATATCTGTTTTGAGTAGGTATTAAAATAAATCTTAAGCTAAATATTAAAATTTTGTTTTCAAGATTTTTATTTTCAATCTAAACAAATTAGGGAGATGTAAATTTGTCTACTGTAACAGTTGTGCTGTTGTTAACTACTAGTTAGGCAATGAGTATTGAATACCGTATTCTTTAAAGTGGTAAAAATGTTCATTTATAGAAGAGCCTTTGTACCACATTCCTTAACAATTATGAAAATAAAAGTTGTTTTGGATGTGGTCTAGTAAAACTACAAGGCTGCATGGCTTTCATTGGCCATGATACTGCTGTTTAGAAAAGTAGAGCCCTATAGTGGTGTTAGGTTATGATTCCACCAGAGGGTGTTAAGAATTTAGAGCATGGTTTATATTGAACTACTCTGATCTTTTGCCAGAGGACATTCCTCACTGTTTGTTGTTCACAATGGTAGTTGCTATCTTTCTGTTGATCCAACCTACTGAGTGAAGACTTATGGTTTCTGAAATTTCTTAACATAGATCTAGCTAGTGTATAGTACAAATTATTAGTGATACTCTATGTATGATTGCCAGTATGGCTAAGAAATTGATTTCCTTTTGCCCGGATCTTTTCATTACAGTGCTTTTAGCAATATTTATTTCAGTTAAAATTCTAGGTATCATTTTAGATTTTGAATTGACTTTTGAGAAATGCATTTGGTCTGTTTTTTCCAATTGCTCAAAAGGTTGTTATATTGATATACTTTTTCAAGATGTTGGAAATTGTTGACATTAAAGAAATGTTTTAATTAATTTTATGCAACCGTGTTATTAATACTGTTTCCCTGTTTGGTCGTTAGCAGTTGATTCTCATCTTGAATTATTAAACAAAAATTTGGTCGATAAAATTCCTTATTCCTTGATCTAGATCTTAATCTTTTGACACTTTTTTCAATGAAGTTGTACAAGGTGTATAGGATTTTTCGTAATTCCGAACATCCATTCACCTAGATTTTCCCAGTTTATCTTCCACCACCTAGTGCTAGATAAGCAGTTATTTTCTCTTACTTAATAGTTTATTTGTTATTTATCTTTCAGATTTACTTTTTACTTCCCCTTTTTTCTGCATTAAGAATACATTTCCTATTGGGACCCTTGAGCTTTCAGTATTCAGTTTTTCCAACTAAGGTTGCAGCTTGGCTCTTATTAAATATGATATAATACTTTGCAAATTTTGTGGATTTTTTTTTTTTTCCCAATTTTTTTTACCTGCAGTTTGAAATGAATCCGTCAAGTCAGCCTTATCTGAACCCAGTGATGAAACTCATTTGTCTTATTTATTTGCTTGTAAGATAAGATTGATATAAGTGATAATATTATAAAGCATTCATCTGCAAATGACTTTACTTGCACCATCATCACCTTGGAGTTCTTTTTCTAAATCTTGTTCATAATACTTAAGGCTCCTTTGGCTGTAATATTTCAATTTATGTTCAGTAAGTTATGTAAAAAGTATTATTTTCTAGTTAGTAATTTTGTGTTTATTGAAATCATGTTCATTCTTGTGTAAAGCATTTCTCTCACATTTTAGTGCCTAATCCTTTGGCTTTAAACCCCAGGAGGAGACAAAGAACCAGCCTTTTCTTTATCTTTCTCTGGCATAAGGTGACTGCATTTCTGGAGGTTGTATTTAGCCACTTTGCTGTTCAGTTTGGGTAGATAGCTCTATCTCCTCTCAAGCAGCCTGGCAATGCATATCATGCTACCTCTTGCCTCTTTTATTTTACAGAAATCCTTGGAGGGTTTGTTTCAGTCATTGTTTTTGTTCTACTAAGATTTAGAAATCTTTTCCTGCATATGTTTTTCTTTGCTATTATAATCTGTCCTCCTCCAAGAATCTGTGTATCATTTCATTTTGTCTCCATCCACAATGTTTTCCCCCTTTATTTTTATGTGTCCTAGATTCTGAATCTGATAATATCTCCCAGTGGATAGGAAATTGGTCTCTGGGAAATGTCCCTTTTGAAATTATTTTTTTCTTATTGCTTCTGTAGCTGAGGTTGAGATGTTTTTCTCTAATAAATAGTGTTCGGTTTTTATAAGGAGTTTTTAAATGCAATACTTGGATGACTTATGCTTGGAAAAAGTGATATTAATGGTTTAAGGTAATTTTTAAATGTTTTTCATCTATCCACAGAACCTTAGAAATTGAAACATCAGCTGTATTAGGGGATGGATTCTTAACAGCCATAACTAACTTAGGCGAATCTCTAGCTATTCTTCAATTGAATTGTAAGTGAACATTTGATATTTTTGTAGTTTTTAGGAAAGCATCATCTCTGGATTTCCCATTAAAGTGGGCTAAAAATATTTTTTCATTTGTCTTTTTTTAGTTTTGGGAAAATAAAGATATACTATTAACTACTGCACCTTTTTCTTTTCCTGACACTTTCGGCAGGAGGTGAACGAGTGAGATTCTGTATTTTTAAAGGAATAGAACTTAGGGAAAGCATTGATTAAAACAAGATGGCAACCATAGTACAAGTATTGTATTTGCTGTACAAGAAATAACAATTTGCATAACTTGATGCATCTTTCTCTCAATTAAGTTTTCAGCTACTGATTCTTTTTTATTCATATGGTGGTTTTTGTTGAATTCTTTCATTTTGTTGTGCATGGTCTTTGAACATTCCTGTTGATATAACATTCTATTAAAAATATTTTTTTAAAGATATGGTTCTTAAAAGATTTTACCTAAAATGTAACAAATTGCAAAAGGTTGAATTTCAATATTTGTAAAAATTAATGTTAAAAGAATCATGAAAATGGATATTGTAGCTGTATTTTTGAAGCATCAACCATGGTTGACTGTGCTGGAATGAGTGATGTTGATGAATATTTACCTTATCATGGCTACAGGAGAGCTAGAACCTCCTTCTAATAGAAATAAAAATTAGCTGACAAGCTTACATTACAGTAGTACAGCAACCAAATGACTTATTCTTGCTAGGAAAACGAACCCTTAGTACAGCTGCAGTAGCGTTGACAATGTTGGGAAGGGAACTAATACAACAGTTTTTTTTTTTTATTTCTGGTTACTCAAAGATTAGGAAGAGTAACCTCTTTGCAATTATTCTCTGGTAGTATGTTAGGAATTTAGCTGACCTAGAGTATGCTGGTAATGCTGTCCTTGTTAGCAGAGCACCACAGGATTTGCAATGAAATATAATACGAGGTTGGGCTGGAAATAAATAGAAGAAAGACAAAAACGATGAGAACGGAGTATGCAATGGAAGATGATATATCAATGGAAAGAGGAAGGATTATTGAGGTAGAATCATATAAATATTTAGGAACTATGATCTCCAATACAGGGTCTTTAGAATTAGAATTTGTGAAAGATTGAAAATGCAAATCAGACAATGGCTAGGTTGAGTAAAATTTGGAAATCAAATTCTCTGAAATAACATATAAAAATCAGACTATATATCACTTTAGTGAGATTGGTGTTACTCTATGGATATAAATCATGGTATGACAATGAAGCAATCTCCAATAGATTTAGTAGATTTGAGGACAAAGCCCTCAGAAGGATATTGGGAGTTAAATGGCAGGACAGGATTAGAAATGAAACTATAGGAGAGATTACTCAAGTGGATGAGATCATGATGAGGGGTAGATGGAGATGGTTTGGGCATGCTCTTTGCACTCCCCAAAAGAGATTAGTTCACCAAACGTTCAGCTGGGCTCCACAAGGCACTAGAAAAGTTGGAAGACCCAGGCCTACATGGCTGAGGACTATGAAGCGCGAAGTAGGAAATGATTATTGTAGAAGTATTGAATTAAAAGCTCAAGGTAGAGACGACTGGTGAAATCTAAGTGAGTCTGGCCCTTTGTGTCAATAGGCGTAGGACGAGATGATTATGATGAGTATGTTAGGCAATGGGTTAATTAAAAGAAATAGTTTGAAAATGCAAAATTCTTATATTTGCCATTGTTGCAGCAAATATGAAAGTTTTTTTTTGTAATACAATAAATGATTAATTAATTTTAAGCAAATTAGCTATTTTAACTTAGTGGTCTGGCTACATTTTTTAAAAAATTAATTCCACTAGCTGTAACAGTAAAGAAAGTCCTTATGCACATCCCTGTCAGATATTATGCAGTCCATTTGTTTAGGATAAGCTAGGTTAAGGTAAATTGATTTGCAAGCACAGTACTCTATTTTTTTGTATTTTAGTGTGAACTGGTAGTCACACATAAACCCTTAACTTATTTGTTGTCAAGGAAGAATTAAAAGAGTAATCATGATACAAGCACGCCTAATGACAAATTGTAGTGGGTATATTTTGCTAGTTGGGATCTTGCCTATAGAAGCAAGCATTGGAAGTCACGTGTCTTTCATGAAAGTCTTTCATTACACTACTCAGTGTCTTTGAATTTTGATTTCTGTTTACAGTAAACCCATACACAGAACTTGAGATTGTGCATGACTCATATTGAAAATCAGGACAGCAAGTAAAGTTTTCTGTGGTAATCGCATGTGTTAAAGTGACAAGAACAGGTGTGGGTGTTATGAGAGTCATTGATGAAAAAGAAGAAGAGTGAAGAGAAAACAATACATTTGGATATTCAGTAGAAATTGGGAAATGGGTAGGTATACAGAACTTAAATTTGAGACTTATGGGAAAAAAGCTCTGTGAAATCTTTTTTTTTTTTTTTCATAGTTGTGCAAGAATCATGGAGACTGACAAATAGCTGTTTTCCCCAAATTTATAGTCAATATCCTTGTAATAAAAATAGCTTATATTTATACAAACTAGAATTATAGATCAAATCTAGCTGATAAGATTTGGTGAATGGAGTATATTGATAGTTGAAATACTGCAGTGTACTCCCATTTCTGAAGAAGTACTCCATTTGATTTTGCAGGTGATGAAGTTAGTCAAGAAAAGATTGTGCTCTTGGGAAACCATTGCCCACACTTGAACACCTTGCACATCAGCACAGCCACGGTGGAGGGAGATGAGCTTCTGGTGAATCCTGGGAATCTCTTTTCATCATTGACTTCATTACATCTGCAAGTGTGGAAAGAAGCAGTTATAAGCAGTAAGTTGTTACACTAATCAGTACCACTTAGTTAACTTTCATTCCTTTCATTTTATAACTCAGGAATTGTCTTTAGGCAAACTTTAATTTTGATGGTAATAAGGTTGACTAGCTTTAATACTATAATTCACCATTCATCCTTACCTTTCCTTTTGTAATTTAAATAACTTTTTATGTACAGTATACATAAGTTTGGTTCTTAATTATCTTAATTTTACTCATCTTCATAACAAAAATGCTGTTCACATATATTCATTCTTAGCTATTGAAGCTAGCATTGGAAGTTAGTGTAGGACGGTTTCATGTGAATTGATTTAAAAGATATTAGAATAATGGTTGTAGTGATGATAATAAGGATGATAATGACAATAACAGAGTGCATTATTATACTGTAGTTTGCTAACGGTTATATAAGCTGATGAGGAACCTGGTGGAGTAACAAGAACTTTAGGTGTGGAGGAAATGCCCCCCTAAATCTCGATGAAGTCAATGGCAGCAGGGGGATGGATTGAGTTTAAGGCGATAGACAAGTTGTCTTTTCGGCTTCTACTCCTTATGCCTGGGGGGATGATCTTACTGGAATTAATATGGACTGGCAGGGGTCACTTGACTTAGTTAGATAGGTACTGCACATCACAAGGAACTGGCTATCCTTTGATGAATTTAGCCAACGAATCCTCTCTGTATTTAGTCAGTGTGTGGAAAGCAAAAATTATAGAATGGCCCAGTCCTGGGCGTAGCGGGGTGCTAAGAATCCTGTGGTTTATAAATACTAAAGAGAAATTGAAAATTGGTATTTGGAATGTTAGAACCATGAATCAGATTAGGAAGTTACAGCAAGTGGAGAGAATTTATGAAATATAGTTTAGATATCTTAGCCCTAAGTGAAATATGTTGTAAGGGGATTGGTAACAAAATCTTAGACCAAGGCATTATATATATTTACTCAGGAAGAACAGAAGGAGTTGGAAGAGAACGGGTAGGAAGATGATGACACCAGGAGCGGAAAAGGCATTAACAGAATAGCTGTAAATACAGTGGAACCTCTACATCCGAACGTATCTACATCCAAATTTTCCAACATCTGAAGTAAAATTCGAGCAAATTTTTTACTCTACACCCGAATTTTATTTCGAAACACGAAGTAAGCAATTTTCGTCGTACGGTTGTATCCGAATTTTTCGACACGCAAAGTACAATTCGAACACGTTCCGACTCTACACCCGAATGTTTTTTTCGACACCCGAAGTAAACAATACTCGTACGCGTAGTCGGTGCCCATAGCGACTGAAGTGTTTTTTATTTCCGCCGATAGAAGGCAGCACATCGACCTCGGAGGGACGCTCAATTAGCGGGTCTTGGGTCAGTCCTCTGTTCTCGTCGGCTTCTTGCGGTTGTGCTCTGTGTGTTCTGCTATTAACTCTGTTTTAATCGTGATTTTTTACGTGCATCCTTTAACGGTAATTTACGTAAAGTATGGGTCCTAAAAGGCTTAGTTTTGCCAGTGATAGTGGTAGTGGTGAGAAAAGGAAGAAGGAAATGCTTTCTTTAGAACTTGCTAAACAGTATGGCCGTAATATGTTGACGATCTCGACAGTCCTTAAACAGAAGGAAGCTATTAAAGCAGTGAAACCTTCTAAGGGGATCACCATAATTTCCAAACGCCGTACCCCTATCATAGAAGAGATGGAACGACTTCTACTAGTGTGGATTAAGGATAGAGAGATCGTTGGCGACACCATCACCGAGACCGTTATCTGCGAGAAGGCGCACACCATCTTTACGGACTTGAAGGAGGAGAGCTCTGGGGGTGATGCTGGGGAGAGTTCAACCGAGCCTTCCTCAGATGATTTCAAGGCATCTCGTGGCTGGTTCGAGAAATTTAAGAAACGGTCCGGGATTCATTCAGTTGTTCGCCACGGAGAGGCTGCTAGTGCGGACACAAAGGCTGCAGCGGACTTTGTCAAGAACTTCGAAAAGATCGTGCAGGAAGAAGGCTACGTAGAGCAGCAGGTGTTTAATTGTGATGAAACCGGGCTGTTTTGGAAGAAGATGCCGAGTCGAACCTACATCACTGCCGAAGAGAAGAAATTGCCTGGGCATAAGCCAATGAAGGATCGGTTCACTCTTGCCCTATGTGCCAACGCTAGCGGGGACTTTAAAGTCAAGCCCTTACTAGTTTACCATTCAGAGAACCCTAGGGCCTTTAAAGCACACAACGTCGATAAGGATCAGCTTCATGTTTTCTGGCGATCCAACTCGAAGGCCTGGGTCACTAGGCAATTCTTTGTGCAATGGGTTAACCAAGTTTTCAGCCCTTCTGTGAAGAAGTATCTTCATGAACAGAAATTGCCTTTAAAGTGCCTGCTATGCCTTGACAATGCAACCGCTCACCCCCCGGACTTGAAGATGATATCTTCGATGAATTCAAGTTCATAAAGGTGCTGTATCTTCCACCGAATACCACCTCTATCCTCCAGCCTATGGACCAGCAAGTCATCTCTAATTTTAAGAAGCTGTACACCAAGCACTTATTTAAGCAGTGCTTTAATGTCACGCAAAGCACCAACTTAACTTTGCGTGAATTTTGGAGGGGCCACTTCAACATCGTGCACTGCTTGAAGATCATAGATCAGGCTTGGGTGGGATTAACTCGACGGACCCTCAATTCTGCCTGGAAGAAGCTGTGGCCTGATACAGTTTCTCCCCGAGATTTCGAGGGTTTTGACCCCGAACCTGATCCCGTGGTCGATGCAGCGGAAGCCGTAGAGGAAATTGTCTCCCTTGGCAAGTCCATGGGTCTGGAGGTCAACGCAGATGACGTTATGGAACTCGTCGCCGAACATCACGACGAACTTACCACGGATGAGCTCAAGGAACTCCATGCTATGTCGAAGCACATGAGTGATGACGAGGAAGGGAGCGAGGAGGTAGAACATGTGTTAGGTTCGGCGCAAATAAAAGAGGTGTTAGGAAAATATCAAGACGTGGTCGACTTCATCGACAAATACCATCCAAAGAAATTGGAGGTTTGTCGTGTAGTTTTTCAATTCGATGATGTTTGCCTAACTCACTTTCGAAACATTCTGAAAAGCCGTACCAAGCAATTATCTATCGATAATTTCTTTAAAAAAGCTGCGAAGCGAACTCGTGATGAAGAGGATGTAAGTGATTCGAAGAAAATGGCAAAGAGTGAAGCGGAAGAAAGTGAAACAAAGAAAACGGAAAAGAGTGAAGCGAAAGAAATTCAGTCAATTTTAAATGTAGAGAGTGAAAGTGATTAAAATTACGTAATCATCAAAAAGAAAAAAAGAAAATGTAAAAAAAATATAAAATATAAAAATAAAAAAAAAATAAGCTAAGTTATGTTAAAGTTCAAAATAAAAAAAAATAAGCTAAGTTATGTTAAAGTTCACTTAGTGTAAGTTAGAATAAGTTACGGTAGTGTACGTTTATCGTAGTTAACCTCTCTACCTCCTCGCCGCCCGTCCGTCTCCTCTCTGCGTAGGAAGACTAACAACACCTGCGCTGGAGTTTCTAAGGTAAAGTGACGCTAAAAACCCGTTTCTTATTTATCATTTTTTGCTAATTCTTCTTATTTACATGTCTATTCTTCTTATTTACATGTCTATTATCTAATTTAGTGTTCATTATTCTCATGGGAAAATTATGTGTAGTAGTTTATTAAGAAGTTATCATAGGTTTTTGGGCTCAACCACGGATTAATCCTATTTCAATGTATTCTTATGGGAAAATTCGTTTCGACATCCGAACATTTTCTACATCCGAAGTTGGTTCTGGAACGGATTAAATTCGTATGTAGAGGTACCACTGTAGTAGATTATTACAGTACTTGAAAAGTTTAAATCAAAGCAGTGCAATATGAGTATTATAATTTGCTATGTACCAATAAATGATTCCCCTGAAGAAAAGAAAGGTGAGTGCTATGAAGAACTGCAGAGTGTAATAGATGAGATCCCGAGAGAGAGATGAAAATTGTGATTGATGACTTTAATGCAAAAGTTTGAAGGAATAATCAAGGTATAGAGAATGTGAGGGGGGTTGAGGGTCTTGGTGAAGTTGCAAATGAAAATGGGGCACATATTAAAAGTATGTTCAACAAACAATCTTGTTATTGAAAGTACTGTACTCTTTTTCAGCTGAGGGACATCCATGAATGTACATGGACTTCAGCATGTGGCAATTACAAAAATTAGATAGATCAAAGAGCCATTAATAAAGATAGAAGGAGGACTCTTAGAAATGTAAGAAGCTACAGAGGTGCAGATATTGGTAGTGATTATCAGCTCCTCATTGCTACACTGAAAATAAAACAAAGCACCCAACAGAAATGTAGTAAGAATACTTAAGTTTGATATAACTAAGCTTTCAGAAGATGAGCACAGAGAAACCTTTGTAGAGTAATTGAATGTTGGAATCGATTTGCAGTCCTAGAGACTTTAAGAAATAAAGTGCAGACAATTGATGAAGAATGTTGTGACAGTAAGAACATATATCAGTCAGTTGGTAGTGATGTTTTGGGACTTCCAGTTACAAGGAGAAAACCATGGATATCAAATGAAATGTGGGATACTATAAAAAGGAGACAAAGGCAGAAATTGATTGTTGAAAATTTTTGAGGAAGTAATGAAAATTACAAGATAGAGCATGAAAAGTATTCCAGTATTGATAGTGAAGTGAAAATAAAAGCCAGGAATGACCAGAGAGACTATTTAGGCAGGAAAGAAGATGATGCTGACAAATCTATGAATTCAGGGAGTGGCTATGGTGTAAGCATTGCTCATAGAATTATGAATGAAATCTCGACTGAGGCATAGAAGAAGAAGCATTTACCCATCAAAAAGAGAGATGGGTCTGTTATAACAACAGAAGATGAAGAAAGGCAACATTGGATGGAACACTTTAGTGATGTCATGAATGGGAGATATAAAATTAAGAATAATTTGCTTGATATACCTAAGTTGAGGAAGACCTTGATGTGCCCATAAATGAATACAATGTGTTTTAAATTGATGCTATCATTAAAAAACTAAAGAGATGGAAAGCCCCTGGATAAGATGGAATAACTGTTTAGCTGATATTGATCGAAAACAAAGTGACTCCCAGAATACTTACAAGATTATTTTGTAGAATTTGGTATGAAGAGGCAAAACCTGATGAATGGGAGCTAGATGTGTTGGTGAAAATGGCAAAAAAAGATCTTACAGATTTCAATAACTACAGAGGCATCATACTTATGTCAGTTGTCATGAAAATATATAGTACTGTATGCTCATTTTGAAGAGACTAGAGAGAAAGATTGATGAAAAGCTGAGAGAGGAACAAGCAGAATTTCCAAAGGTAGAAGTTGTATTGACCAAATTTTCATTTTAAGACATGTGGTTCAGCAATGTGTAGAATATAGAAATCCACTTTTGATGGCATTTGTAGACCATGAAAAAGTCTTTGATAGCATACACTGGACAATTTTGTGGCGAGTTCTACGTTATTATGGAGTTCCTCTTAAATATATCAATTTGATTAAGTCTCTTTATGAGTATAGTAAGTGCAAAGTTAATGTTGGTGGAACCCTATCAAACGAATTTCCAGTGAACAGTGGAGTACTCCAAGGGAATGTGTTTCCACTTATGTTGTTTATCCTCCTCGTGGATTTTATAATGTATAGAATAGTTGGTGATGGTGGAGAAGGATTGGACTGGATTGGTAACAGGAAATGACCTGACCTAGAGTGCTGATAACACTGTTCTTATTAGCAGAACTCTTGCAAAGGACTAGCTAAGCTTGCTTAACAGAATGCAGGAAATATCACATTAGGTTGGGCTCAAGATAAATAGGAGAAAGACTGATGATAAAAGGGGAATATGCAATGGAAGATGAAGTATCATTGGAAGGAAAAAGGACTAACTGGGGGGTAATCATTTAAGTATTTAGGAACTATGAGCTTTAATACAGGATCTTTTGAATTGGGAGTTTAATGAAAGATTGAAAAAGCAAATCAGGCAATGGCTAGGTTAATCAAATCACCTGAAATTATGTTTAAAAATCAGGATATGTATCAATTTAGTGAGATCAGTGTTACTGTAGGGATATGAGTCATGGTATAATAATGAAACAATATCCAGTAGATTTTGTAGATTTGAGAACAAAACCCTCAGAAGTATATTGGGAGTTAAATGGCAGAACAGGATTAAACTATAAGAGATATCACTCAGGTGTCATATGTGGATGAGATCATGGTGAGGGGTAGATGGAGATGGTTTGGGCATACCTTTTGCACTCCCCAAGAGAGGTCAGTTCACCAGATTTCAACTGGGCTCCACATGACACCAGAAAAGTCGGAAGAACCAGGCCTACATGGCTGAGGACTATGAAGTGTGAAGTAGGAGATGATAAATGGAGAAGTATTAATTTAAAATCTCAAGATAGAAAATACTTGCGAAATTTAACCAAGTCCCGTTTCTTCAATAGGCGTAGGAGGAGTCAATTATGATGATGAGTGTAAAATACAGTACAATCATCTCTCAATAGTCTCGGATTGAACATTCCTGAATTTGATTATTCATAGACCCACAAATTCCTTAAAGTAATATTTTTCTGTATTGGCAGAATTCAGTTATACAACTTTGAATATAGGACAACTTTCACAGTTATATAAGAGAGAATACACATTAACTGGAAAAACAAAAGTCATTATAGTATTATAAAATGGCTGAAAAATCACATTTATAAATGAATCGGTCTCCTTAACTTGGCGTTCGTCAAAATACAGCTCTTCAATGCAGGACTATGTTTTGACAGAGAAGATAGGAAATATTATTATTCACAGCTATATAACAGAAAATACATGCTAACAATTGCAGTTTTATAACAACTGAGGGAGGGTTGAGGCGAATAATACTATTTCATGAAATGAATTTTGAAGCCCTTCTGTAATAATGGCTTTTTGTCTTCTCTGTCGAGTGACTCTCCTATATTTACCGTTATAGCAAGCAATTCTGACCTGTATTTGATATTCTATGACTGAATGTTATTGCATTTATGTCTTCTAGCTCTAAGGAATTAGAGTCTGGGAGTGTTATAAACAGGTTCAAGTGCATATTCGCTGGTGCCTGTTATCGAAACCCCATGAATGTTTAGTGGTGACTGTTTCTTAAAATGAGAACATTGATTGACTAATATTCAAATATTCTACAAGAAGTGCCTCCACAATTACCTATTTAGTCAGTTGATGGTCAGCATCATAGAACAGGGTGTCTTTAGACATATAAACCATTTACATTAATCATCAATGTATTCTAATACAGGTAGTCGTCAACTTATGACCAAGATATGGACCGAGAGACGTGTCGTAACTTGATCTGGACGTATGTCAAACTTAAAAAGTGAAGTTGGTAGATTTATTATGCTGTGTCATGATACTGTAATCATTTAAGTTATATTTTATCAATATTTTCTTACTTTATATCATTATTTCATCTTGGTTCATAGGTTATCATAAGCTTCTTGAAAGCATTTTTGTATATAATTTTTCAATTACGGAAGCATTTTTTGTTTACCTTTGGTTGTGGTCAGGTGATCCCAAGGTCCTGCTTCTGTATCGAGAGAACGAGCACATAAGAGTAGCAAGGCGTATCGTTTATATAATTTCTTTACTTGTTCGAAATATCTTCATGATGAATATTACATCAGCAACAGTATTTTATAGGATATCGTAGTTTTCATACAGTTCGTTTATGGCCGTTATTATTAGCTATCATATGAATACGTTCTCTCTTTTTTTTTTTTGAGTGTGTGTGTATGGGTAGTTTATTTTAAAAGCTTCATAGAGTATTTCGTATTTAGTTCATTATTACGTCTTCATATTTCTTTAGACATTATTGTGCTATAAAATTTATCAAAGCATTTTTGTATACTATTTTTTAGTTTCGAAGTCTTCATACACAGTATTTCTTTAGACCTCATTGTGTTTATCTTAGATTTATAAGAATATTTTTGTAATTATTTTTTCATTTTGCAAGCATTTCAATAATCAACAATTACAGGTACTTTTCTTTTACTTTTAGTATTCATCAGCAGATCTCAAGGTCATGCTGCTGCATTGCAATAATGAGCATATACAAATAGCAAGGAGTATCATTTTTTATGATTTTGTAACTTATTCAGAATATCTTCATAATATTACATCAGCACCAATACAGTATGTTACAGAATATAATTTTCATACAGTCTGTTTATAACCATTATTATTAGTTATCATATGAATATCTCTCTCTCTCTCTCTCTCTCTCTCTCTCTCTCTCTCTCTCTCTCTCTCTCTCTCTCTCTCTCTCTCTCTCTCTCTCTCATACTGTACTTGGTATCATTATGTGTTGTCTTGATAATGGGAATACTAATATTCCTCGGTAAAGTATTGAAAGGAAATAACTCGATTTGCCAGTTCGCCTTCTACCAGAATTATGACGTCACCAGACATACAGTACTTCTTTTCTTAGATATATGGTAAATAGTACTGTAGGCTACTCATATCAACTGATACAGACCACTGAAATATTTGATATCATTACTAGATGTTTCAATGTTAGGACTGATAAGATTACTCATTAACGAATCAATAGGAAATCCCTCGATTTGTCACTTGTTTTCTGCTCAAAATATGACTTCATCAGACGTGCGAGGTATGATATGAACTTGACAAGGAAGAACTTGTGAAATATGCAAAACCATTCTGTTTTTCTTGCAAGAAAGTGATACTAACTTACCCAGGAAAAGTATTTTATTTTTATAATGTATAAGAATTTATATTACTTTTAGAAAATATTTGTCCAGAGTAGTAAGAAATAGAGGGTTGGGCATGAATATAAAAAGAGTTCTATATGAGAAAGTGATTGTACCAACTGTGATGTATGGATCGGAGTTGTGGGGAATGAAAGTGACGGAGAGACAGAAATTGAATGTGTTTGAGATGAAGTGTCTAAGGAGTATGGCTGGTGTATCTCGAGTAGATAGGGTTAGGAACGAAGTGGTGAGAGTGAGAACGGGTGCAAGAAATGAGTTAGCAGCTAGAGTGGATATGAATGTGTTGATGTGGTATGGCCATGTTGAGAGAATGGAAAATGGCTGTCTGCTAAAGAAGGTGATGAATGCAGAGTTGATGGGAGAAGTACAAGAGGAAGGCCAAGGTTTGGGTGGATGGATGGAGTGAAGAAAGCTCTGGGTGATAAGAGGATGGATGTGAGAGAGGCAAGAGAGTGTGTTAGAAATAGGAATGAATGGCGAGCGATTGTGACGCAGTTCCGGTAGGCCCTGCTGCTGCCTCCGATGCCTTAGATGACCGCGGAGCTAGCAGCAGTAGGGGATTCAGCATTATGAAGCTTCATCTGTGGTGGATTATGTGGGAGGGTGGGCTGTGGCACCCTAGCAGTACCAGCTGAACTCGGTTGAGTCCCGTGTTAGGCTGGAGGAACGTAGAGAGTAGAGGTCCCCTTTTTTGTTTTGTTTCATTGTTGATGTCGGCTACCCCCCAAAATTGGGGGAAGTGCCTTGGTATATGTATGTATGTAGTATACTTTCATTAGGTAAATATCGATTTACTACTGTATCAGAGATTAACCAATGAAAATGAAACTTGCATAAAACATGATATTTTGTCCGAGGTATAGAGTCAAATTTACGCTACGTAGTACAGTACTCATAACAACAGATACAGACCCATGAAATACATTATATCGTTCCTCGATATTTCAATTATGGGAATACTAACATTAATCAATAACCTATTGAAAGAAGATCACTCGATATGCCCCCTCATTTTCCGCGGCTTTGCCAGAAATATGAAGTCACCAGAAGTATAATACAGTATGAACTCAACAGGTATTAAAACTTTTCTAAATATAATTTTTATTCAAAATGCATACTGCATATAGTATTATCAATAAAAGATAATACTAACTTACCAAGATAAATTAATTCCGTTTTATACAAGAAAATATAATATTTCTGAGGAACTATATATGTTGTCAAAATACTGAACTTTTTCTGAGACTTATGACAACATCACATTGAAAAAATGGTCGTAAAATCGAACTGTCGTAAGTCGCATAGGACGTAAGTTGATGACTAACTGTAGTATTTCAACTGTCTATTTAAACTTTTTAGCATCTCTAGCTCACTGTGACTGTCAATATTTGTCTGCCACTGTTCATGTCAGCCTCAGTTTTTTGGATTAGATTTATGAAATTTTGCCCTTTGGTCTAAAACGGGATCCTGGAAGACTATTCAGTTCCTAACCTCTGATTTTGTCTGAATCTGGTCTTGTCAATCTTCTTAGCTATGTGTTTGTTTCCTTGACTGATAATTTTTCTTTTGACTCATAATTTTGTATTTCTTACCCTATGACCTCATTATGTTATGTAAGTAAATCATTTTTAATCATTTGATTAGTTTTTGTGAAATTTTGTTGCTGACACTATGCCTTTTGACGATGTACTTTACATAAGTGTTTTATATTCCTGCAGAAATTAGATGTTCATAGAAAAATTAATGTACTGTATGTTGTATTGGGCCAGGCTGTGTGATTTCTTGCTAAGTGGAGAAACAAGCAGGTAACATAAATAACTCCTATAAAAATTGGCTAGCTTTGCTAAGAAAACCGTGTGAATGCTTTTGAACAACGTTGCTGGTTTTGGAAAGCTAAATAATATGTGCTATAGTAAACAGAGGAAGCTTGATAATGTTGTATAACTAGTGAGGTGCAGAGGGGTTTGGAGTGTTATAGGGTGGCTTCAAAGTTTGTGGTGAAAGAAAATTAAAATTTCTATTGCTTGTAATTGGTAAGACAATGACTTTCTGAAAGAGGGAATTAGAAAACTTAAACAAAAAAAATATTTATAAACCATGGGAAACAAAGACCTAGTGTTAGGACAAATGTACTGCTGTATGTAATTTTTATGCAACTGACACTATACATAAGTGCTGCAGTTGACACGGTGTTTGTACAATGGACACTCCCTAAACATTTGCATTATTCTTCACCAATGCAAATGTCTATTATAAGTTCTGATGATCCAACATGTCAAGAAGATTGATAGCCATGGTAAAGTTCAAGGCATTTAATTAAAGCAATAGAAATATTAGTTATTTAGTAATCAATAGAAAGATAACTGCATAGATAAGTAAATCAAATATATGGCAGCCAGGTAACAAATAAATATACAATAAGTGTCCGGTGAAACACCCTCTGATTTTCTTCATTCAATAGACAAGACATACCACATGACCAGATGTTCATACAAAAACTGAAGAAAGCTTTGAGCTAATGTAAACATTACCAAATGAATGATAGGCTGAGACTCAGATTCCACTCCACATATTGCTAAGGTGTCTCTCTTTGGCAAAGAAAAGGACAAAGTCCTTAAGTAAAAACCTATTAAAGGTTAAAAGGCTACTCATGAATGGCAGAGGCAAGAGACAGTGCCATTGCCCTATCAAGCAGGACAATGCCCTCAAAACCTACCTTATATACATATGATCAGCACCCAAGCCCCCTCTCCACCCAAGCTATGACCTAGGAGGACCAGGCAATGGCTACTGATGACTCAGCAGATAGACCTATAGGCTCTCCCAAACTCCCCATCCTTAGCTCACAAGGATGGTGAGGTTGCAGTGACCAAAGAAACTAACGGGTTTGAGCGGGACTCGAATCCCAGTCTGGCGTTCACCAGCTACAAAGCTAGTTTGAAAAGCTGGGTGCTATAAGCCTAAAGGCTTCAACAGGGAAAAATTGTCCAGTGAAGAAAGAAAATAAGGAAATGAATAAACTTTATGAGAAGTAATAAATAAAGAGTGTAAGATATCTGAAAATCAGTAACACCACTATCATAGATTTGTCATACATAAATAACGAAGAGAGACTTGTGTCAGCCTGTTCAACATAAAAACATTCGCTGCAAGTTTGAACTTCAGAAGATCCTCCAATTAGGAAGATTATTCCACAATTTTGTCACAGCTGGAATAAAACTTCTAGAATAATTTGTAGTGTTAAGCCTTATAATGGAGAAGGCAACACTGTTAGAATTAACTTCATACCTAGTACTGCATACAGTGTGGTATAGTCAGAGAAGATTTGAATGCAAAGGATGGTCAGAATTATGGAAAATTTTATGCAACATGCATAAAAAAGTAACCGAGTGATAGTGCCACAGATTACTATCAAGATCAGGAATAAGAAAATTAGTAGATTACAAGTTTTTGTCCAACAAATTCGGATGAGAGTCAGCAGCTGAAAGCCAGACAGAAAAACAATACTTGAAACAAGGCAGAATGAAAGAATTAAAACATTTCTTGTGAATATATTTCTCACTGAAAATCTTCAAAGACTTCCTCAATAAAAACAATTTTTATATTCCACAATTTTCACCATGCACTAATTTTAGTTAAGATCTCTGTTAAGAGATTCAGCAACCCCAGATCTACATTCAGGAGATGGAATTGATGTAGAGTAGTATCATCTGCACATGTAACGAGCTTGTTCTCTAGGCCAAACCACGTTTCATGTGTATATAGTATAAAAAGTAATGGCCCAAGAACACTACCCTGAGGAACACCAGATATCACATTCATGTACAGTAGAACCTCCACTTACGATTGCCTAAACATACGAATTTTCCAACACACGATTTGAAATTTGATCAATTATTCGATTCGACACCTGATGTAATTTCCAACATATGACGTTGAAGTTTCTTGAAGCGTCACAGTTTCATGGTTAGTCCGCTAGATGGCAGCATGTGGGGAGGGACGCTAGTTAGCGTCGTGTCGGTCAGTTCTAATAATAAAAATAATAATAATGTTCACTTCGTAATCAAGTGCTTATTACCTTCCTTTTTCACATTTCCTTCTTCATTTTATAATCATGGGTCCTAAGAAGGCTAGTGTGAGTTGTAGTAGTGGTGTAAAAAGGAAGAAGGTAATGCTTTCCAATAAAACAAGAAATCATAGAAAAACATGAGCACGGTGTGCGTATGAGTGATCTGGCTAAACTATATGGCCGGAACATGTCTATGATCTCGACGATCATCAAGCCAAAGGCAGCCATCAAATTGGTCAAACCATCTAAGGGGATCACCATCATCTCTAAACGTCGCAGCCCTACGCTGGAAGAGATAGAATGCCTTTTGCTTATTTAGATAAAGGACAAGGAGATTGCTGGCGATATAATCACTTAAACAATCATATGTGAGAAGGCTAGCGCCATCTATTGTGACTTGAAGGCGGTGGGCTTTGGGAGTGATGCAGGGGAGAGTTCAACCGATCCTCCAACAGAGAAATTTAAGGCGTCTCGCGGTGGTTTCGAGAAATTTAAGAAACCGACCGGGATTCATCACTCACAAAAACTTCAAGTTTGCAGTGTAGCTTCACAATTCAATGATATCTGCTTGACTCATTTTAGAAACATTCTGAAAAGCCATACCAAGCATACTTCTCTAAATAAATTTTTTTTTTAAATCTACAAAGCAGTCTAGTGATCATGATGAAGAAAATGAAAGTGAAGCAAAGAAAAGAAAGCCTGAAGTTAGGGAAAGTGAAGGTGAAAATTAAAAATTAAAAATCAATAAGAAAACGTACAAAAAAATATGAAATAGAAAATTAAATAAAAATTAATATGCCAAGTTAGGTTAAAGTTCACAGGTTTTTAAGTTAAAGTAAGTTACGGTACGTTATCTCAGTCATCCCCCCTACCTACACACTAACCGTATCCTCCTGCATCACTAAGCCTACACCTCTGTTGGCCTGTCTCTAAGGTAAAGTGACAATAAAAACCCCTTTTTATTGATTATTTCTATATAATTATATTTTTACATATCTTATATAATGCATTTTTTTTATTGCTATGTGTAATTATGTGCAGTATTTATTAAGGAGTTATTGTGTTTTTTGGCTGTGGAATGAATTAAACGAATTACAGTGTATTCTTATGGGAATATTTGATCCAACATATGACTATTTTAACATACGAAGTAGGTCCCCAAAAGAATCAAGTTCATATGTAGAGGTTCTACTGTACTCACTATGGTGCCAATCAACAACAACTCTTTGCAATCTATTACTTAAAAATTCAGTAATGATGCTAAAAAAAGATTTACCCACGCCCAAATTTTTGAGTTTGAAAACAAGGCCCTTATGATTAACATGGTTAAAGGCAGCTTTAAAATAAAGGCCAATCATGCGAACTTCCTGACCACCATCTATGGATTTGTGTACTTTCAGATCCCCATTCATCCATCTTAAAGGAAGTACTTCAGATTCATGCTATGAAAAAAGATATACCAATTCATGGTGCTGTGCTTCGGCCTATCCACAGTACTATGGATATTCACGTGAGTCGTTGCTCTAGTGTCCACCTGAACCCACAAGAACTGCATTCATATCCTTTGGTATTGAGGCAATTGGTTGATTCTCGCAGACTCTAGGGAGACCCTTCTCCTCCATTGGGACAGACTTCTTGGCTTTTGTCACGATCTGGGGATCATGGTAAATATTGAGGAATCATTTCTGCAACCTTCACAGGAGATGGTATATCTAGGAATGAAAATCGAGACCAAACTAGCCAAAGTCTTTCTGTCCGAAGAACGAACTGAGAGGATGAAACTGGTGGCTCGCCCGTTTCTCTCATGTTGCTTTGCCTCTAGTTTTATAGCAAAGGCTGCTGGGAAACCTAACCTCCTTGAAGAAACTAGTTCCCAACGGCCGCTTGCGCATTCGCTGTCTGCTGTGACAGCTGAAGACCTCTTAGTCTCAGCATTTAGACCATCTGAACATCATGGTTCCGATAGGGTCAGAGCAAAATAGGGACCTGAGCTGGTGTGTGTGTGTGACACCAACTTCCTTGGGGAAGTAGACCTTCTCTCTCTTCCCTGGAATTGATGCTCTTTACAGATGCATCAAAAGAAGGATTGGTTCTCACCTGTTGAACCACACGGCCTCCAGACTCTGGTCCGAAGCAGAACAACAGTGCCACTTAAACATCCTAGAAATGAGGGCAGCATTCCTAGCCCTTAAGTAATTCTATCTGCTCCTTTCAGGTTACTCCGTGGTGCTGATGAGCAACAACACCACGGTATTGTCATACGTAAACAAACATGGAGGTACTTTCTCACAGCACCTCTGCCATCTAGCTGTAGAAATCCTGAGATGGACGGAAGACAACTCGGTAGGCCTATCAGCTCATTTTATTCCGAGGAAGAAGAATTTGCTGACGGCAGCCTTAGCAGGGAGACTTAGATAGTAGGCTCCGACTGGTCTTTGAAACAACAGATAGCCAACAAAGTTTTGACTTTGTTGGGTTCGCCAACGATCGACCTGTTCGCTACATCCCTCTATCGGAAACTTCTGGTGCCCTGCTCTCCAGTACCAGATCCCCAGGAATTCTGGTAACATGCCTTCCAACACCAGTGGGGCAACCTGGACATGTATGTTTCCTCTTCTGCCCAGTAAGGAGGCTTCTGAATAAGGTTAGGGTATAGCAAGGGATCTTGATGACCCTAATAGCTCCGTTGTGGCAATATGCAGAATGGTTCCCGGACCTCCTGCGTCTACTCACAGAGGCACCTAGGGAGCTGCCTCGCCTTTTAACTGAGTGGAGTTAACATTTCTTAATCAATATAATTGTTGTTCCGCTTACAGAACTTTTGAGCGCACATGCCATCTGTCAGAAATTAGACCTCCACCTTGGAATATATTGCAAGTACTACATTCCTCTTTGTCTGCCATCAGACTGTGACTTGACCTTGAAGTTGGTTTTCCTGTTAGCCTTGACCTCTGCAAAGAGAGTCAGTGAGCTACATGGTCTGTCATATGACATTGCCCATTCAAGGTGATGGGGCAAGTGTCATTCAGCTTCTACCATTAGTTTGTAGCTAAGATTCAAAATCTGTCTGTAGTGGATCCGAAACTCGGGCCTCTCTGGATTGAGTCTCGTTCCGTAACAGATGATCCAAATCAATTGTTCCTATGCCCTGTGAGGGCTCTGAAGAAGTATCTTAAATGAACTGCCTGAGCTTGGCCTGAGATCAACAGGCTATTTGTGAGCACAGGCAGGTGATCGAGTGAACCCTACAATCAGGCTCTACTCCTCCCGACCGTCAACCCCGAACTGATGACGTTAGGGGTGCTAGCACATCCCTGGCATTCAAGAAGAATTTTTCAGTGGCGCAGGTATTACAAGCTGGCATTTGGAAACATCAAACATCATTCACAGCCCACTACCTGCAAGACATAACCCCGAACTTATAACGTCAGTGGTGCTAGCACATCCCTGGCGTTCAAGAAGAATTTTTCAGTGGCGTAGGTATTACAAGCTGGCATGTGGAAACATCAAACATCATTCACAGCCCACTACCTGCAAGACGTAACCCACAGGAACCTCGATACCTTCTCGATAGAACCTGGGGTTGCTGCACAAAATGTGGTCAATAACACTCCAGCTCCCTTGTAGGACAAGTAGCATTTGGTTGAGGGCAGATGTTACCCGGTAGTAAGTTTAGACTGAATGTGTAAGTGAATGGCCTTTTCCTTCTTCATTCTCCTCTCACTTTAGGTCTCATCAACCGAGTACAGTAACTCTGCAAGCTGACCTCCTCTAACTGCAGGTGGGTACCATTGTCCCTTTGTGTAACCTAATACTGTATATGTATTTATCTTTGTTATGTCCCCGACTTCCATGCAAGGTGGAGTCGAGCAATGTCTATGTTAAGTGTGGTGTTTAGCTCCAAGTTTATGCTTACCAGGCCAAGTCACAATGCTAAATTCTTACACCTTAGCACCTATTGACCAGGCCGTTAACTCTCAGAGTTAGTGAGGTGACAGGGCGCTTCTAAATAGCTCTTGCAAAGCATAAAGTAGCACCCAGGGTCTGTCACCAGCCACTTGGTTTTTGGACTTTCACTCACCTAAGGGTGAGTTTCCACTGTAAAGAGCATAAGGTTTCGTATAGAGTACTGGAACAAATGACAAATTTGGAAATGATTTGTATTTTTCTAACTATACAAACCTAGAGCTCTTTACACATACTGGTCCTGCCGCAATTGCTAGTTACTAGTGCTGGTATGAGTGGTGTGGTTGGTCTACCCCTGCTTCCCCTCCGCTAACTTGTGGAGGGTAGTTACACCTTGTGTAAAAGTTGTACGTCTAGTTTCAGCTATCGTTGTAATGTACAGCTTTGTATAGTTAGGAAAAATACAAATTAATTCCAAATATGACATATTTACTAAAGTAGTTATTATGACCATGATATTTTTTATATAATGTTCGAAGTCTTTGTAAACAAAACTTTATGCCTGATGTCTCAATATGGTAATATGGTAATAAGAGTATTAGTATAACCTTTCATACTAACTCAGCCCCAACATGTTTTCAATGTATTGAGTTATTTGTGTGCATGTGGCCTTCTTCATAAAATAGTCTTTTCCTTGATTGAAAGATAAGATAATAGAGGATATAATTATTATGGTATGAAATAAAGATAGTGAAAGATAATGCTGTTAAATGTGATATACAGTATGTACTCACATAGTCACTGTTCCTCTTAATAACATTATATTGAGAACTAAATGACTCTCCGATCGCTGCTTTGTGAAATGAGCTCTGTAACAGTGTTGACAAATTCTCTAACCTATGTTTTAATTTATTTAAGGAAGCCTTATGAATTACTCATAAACAGTAGTTACTCCATATTCATTGGTATAACATTCAAACTTCCGGGTGTGACAGGCTGGACTTCCTCAGAGCGAGGTGTGCTAAGAATTCCTTCGTTCAACTGTACAATTTTATCACATTACTGCATATGCCTTTAAATATTGAAAAATAAATGATGTATCAGGGATTTCATACAATACATGAAACTTACTAAAGTATATTTAAGGTGTGAGTTTATTGAGGAAAATAATTTTTGGCTATTTTGTAATTTTTTAAGGCCTTCAATCATTGAGGTAACTTTCTACAGGGTGCCATCTGTATTGCTCGATTTGTTTCAGAATACAAATATTCCTTAACTATAATATTTTACCTTTTAATTTATGCCTGTTTCAAGAAGTCTCTTCCCGACTAACCATCCAACGTATTGAACGTTGAATTGCTTTAATTCTTTCACCTCATTTTTTGAATCCATTGAAATAGCCTTATGAGAGCCCAAATTATACCTGGTTAATATTACTGTATTATTTTCAAGTAGCTTAACAAGGACACCTTCATCACATTTTTAAACTAATAGACTATCAAGTACAATATTAAGGTAATACCCTTAACAGTACTGATGTAAGGTTATTACATAGCAAGATGCCCAAAATAATGAGTGGCAGAAAGGATTCTAATAAGAACCTCTAGTACAATATGTTAGAGGTACCCCTTATAAAAGGAATGATACTTTTTTTATCTCACTCATCTACTTGATAATGATAAAAACAGCAGTCTTCTTATTGCATGTTGGTTTCTTTTAGTTTTAGTGTATGTAATTTGTGAAGCAGTGCATCTGTGGGCATGTGCTGCAAGGCAATTGTAATTTAGTAAGCTAAAGTTCTAATGAAATTGGGTCAGAAAAAATTTGTATATATGCACTCAGAGTCAATATAAATAATGTAATTAGGAATTATGACAGGAACAGTGTTATTCCATGATTTTATAGAAATTCCAACTATAATGTCACAAAATATAGTAATGAACAAGTTGTTGATATCAAACTTTTTCTTGGCTGGCATATGAATTTCCCTTTTCTGAACTTTTTTTCCAGAAACTTAATCTTTAACTTTGTTAGTTTTAGCAGGCTTTCTTATTGTGTTTAGTCACATTATTATTCTCTCTATTCAATGCTATATTGCAAGCAGAACGATCATACAGTAATTGTTGGCTCTTAATTTCCAGATGAATGTGTTGACTTCTTCCTGCTGTGGTGCCATAAATTGGAGTCGATAGTGCTTAAAGCGGAAGTTGAGTTTTTCACTGACAGATATCTTGAAAAAATTTTGGCATCAAATCCATTGAAAGAGACAAAACGTATAATATTTGCTTCAGATAAACATGTAAGTAGAATTTTTTTTAGTTTATTTTGAAAAATAAGAATAAGGAGGAATATATTTATAATTTTGGAAAATAACTATGAATTTACAGCATTAATGCAAGCTAGGTATATGCCAGACAGGAGTTTGAAGGGCCAACTTCATGATAAAGTTTAGTTTCACTCTTTCAAAAGTGTACTGTATACTCACTCTCACCCATTCTCCCTAGTTTGAAGCTTCAATCTGGAATGTAGAAGCATTTGCAACTGTTCATAAGTGTAGTAGGAGGGCATTCTTTGTAAAGCATTTTTTTCAATATTAAACTTAGCCGGTGATCATATAAGCTGTCAGCTCTGCTGCCCGACAGAAAAACCTAAGGACAAAATACGCCAGCGATCGCTATACAGGTGGGGGTGTACATCAACAGCGCCATCTGTCGAGCAGGTACTCAAGTACTCCATGTCAACACAGAACCAATTTTCTCTCTGTCGTGCCACTGGCAAGACCTACTAAATACGCTGTTGCTTACTGGATTGATTTTCACATTATTTGGTGAAGTACTCATTTCTAGTTTTTAGCTTTCGCTTTGCAGAGGTTATCTTCAATACTTCCTTGCATTCTTTGATTGAATTTTGGATTATTTGTTGACGACTTGGATAGATTTTGAATTTCCCCTTTGACTAATTCAAGATGGCTGACCCTTCTCAAGTCCCTAAATACAGGAAGTGTAGTGCTAGGGACTGTTTTAGGCGTCTTCCGAAGGCCTCTATCGATCCTCACACCATTTGTTCCAATTGTCGGGGTAAATCCTGTCAATGGGAAGATCGGTGTGAGGAATGCGTTGGGCTTTCGGAATTCGATTTTGTCGAATTCCTTAAATATTCACGTAGGCTAGAGAGAGAGAGTTCATCTCGCTCAGTTGATTTTTCCTCTCCCCATGCCTCACAACCTATTCCTTCCCCTGTAGTGGTTACTCCTGATCCCCCTTCTAGCACTCAACAACCTTCGATGGCAGATATGATGCGTGCCATCCAGGCTCTGGGTGAGAGAGTCGAGTCATTAGCGAGTGACCGCAACCAACTCATGGCAGACGTCAGGGAGTTGAAGGGTAAGAGTGCAGTGGGAAGTGAAGTGAGTGGTAGTGCTGTGAAAAGTGTTAGTGTTGCGCTTGAGGGTGCGTCTGTTCGTGCCTGTCGTCCTCCCAGTCCGGGACCTCTTGCAAGCTCCCAAGCCCAGGGGAGAAGCAATGTCGTACGACCAAAGGGTTCGACAGGCTTTAATCAGCGGACAGACGTTCCCTCCGTGGTTTCGGACGTATCTTGCCAAGATCGCCCCACCCACAAGAAGACGAGAGAGAGCCCGTTCATTCCTCGTCTGCGGAAGAGGTTTCACGCCAGAAACGATGGACCAAGGTCTCACGGCCTCTCAAACGCAAGGTCCCTTCCGCGCAAGTCCAACGGCCCAGGTGTAGCCACTGGGTCAGTTCGGACTCGCTGCAGTCTTCCGATGACTGCACACCTCCTAAGAGAGGCAAAGTGGTACCGCAACAGGCAGTAACACCGTCTGTTGCCGCACCTGCTGCTGTAGACCCTAAGTGGTCTTTGCTACAGTCTATGCAGACACAGTTAGCATCTTTTATGCAAGAGTATCGTGCGGAGAAGGTTGACGCTGCACCCGTTAGCCTACAACCTACCACGGTTGTGCGTACAGTAGACGCTGACGCTACCTGCTCCCGCACTCCGCCTGTGAGAGTTCCACCACCCATGCGCAGTGTACCCTGCCAGCCGCACGTTGACGTTCACAGACGCACGCTACCCTCCGTTGACGTTCGCGAGTTACCACAACAACAGGAGGGTGGAGTTAAGTTGCTTTGTTTTGACGCTGTGCGTCAACCTCCGCAACCCACTGTGGTTACCGCTACTCGCCCGCAGCAGACTAGTCAGTCAGGAGTAGAAGCTTTGCTTCCCCACACAGCTATGGTTGTTGCCAGCTCACAGACTGACCAACAGTTCCATGACGTTGCGTCCAGTGCAGTCACGCATGCACCCGTGCTGCCGGACTCAGCCGACCAGCTGATTCCTACTCCTTTGCCGCTTCCTCTTCAACATTCAGACGATGGACTCTCTGATGATGACGACGCTGCACATCTTGACGACCCGCACACGGACATCGACGAACCCAAGACCACGCCTCCCTCCTTGGACTTTAGGAAAGTGCTTGCACTGTTCAAGGATTTATATCCTGATCAGTTTGTGTCTGCAGCACCACGCTCCCCTCCCTCTGAGTTCGCTTTAGGCACGCAGTCATCCGCACCTGCCTTTACGAAGCTCGTCCTCGCCCGCTCATCCAAGAGAGCTTTAAGAGTGCTGGGAGATTGGTTGCAGTCCAAGAAGCAACTTGGGAAGACAGCTTTCATGTTTCCCCCTGCCAAGCTTGCTTCCAGATCTAGCGTCTGGTATGCCACGGGAGAAGTTCTCGGCTTGGGAGTTCCTGCCTCTGCCCAGGGCGACTTCTCAAGTCTTGTAGACTCTCCCCGCAGGCTGGCCATGAGACGCTCCAAGATTTGTTGGACTTCTTCGGATTTAGACCATCTGATGAAAGGAGTATTCAGAGCGTTCGAAGTTTTTAACTTTTTGGACTGGTGTTTGGGAGCGTTGAGCAGGAAGACCTCCCCTTCTGACAAGGAAACTTCCATGCTCATAATGTCCTGCATGGACAAAGCCATACGGGATGGTTCTAGTGAGCTTGCGGCTTCTTTCGTTTCCGGGGTCCTCAAGAAACGGGAACACCTTTGCTCCTTCTTGTCAGCTGGAGTAACCCCATGTCAAAGATCGGAGCTTATGTTTGCTCCTCTCTCGAAGTGCCTCTTCCCTGAGGAGTTGATCAAGGAGATTGCTGCCTCCTTGATTCAAAAAGACACGCATGACCTGGTTGCGTCATCCACACGCAAAGCCACCCCTTTGCCCTCCGTGTCTAGACCCAGGATGGATACTCCAGCGTCAAGGTTCATTCCGCCCTTTCGTGGCAGAGCCTCCAGCAGAGGAGGTGCTCGTGCCGAAGGTAAACGTGGGAGCAAGAAGAAAGGTTCCAAGTCCTTTAGAGGCAGAGTCTGACTGCCACCTTCTTCAGACAGCAGTGGGAGCCAGGCTCAAGAACTACTGGCAGGCCTGGGAGAACAGGGGCGCAGATGCACAATCTGTGAAGTTACTCAGAGAGGGGTACAAGATTCCATTCTTGCGCAAGCCCCCTCTAGCAACAACTCCCATCGACCTCTCTCCCAGGTACAGAGAGGAGGACAAGAGACTAGCTTTGCAGCAAGAGGTGTCTCTCTTACTTCAAAAGGGAGCGGTAGTCAAAGTCCGGGACCATCAATCCCCGGGCTTCTACAACCGTCTCTTCTTAGTCGTGAAGAAGACAGGAGGGTGGAGACCGGTGTTAGACGTCAGTGCTCTGAATGTCTTTGTCACAAAGCAGACGTTCACCATGGAGACGACAAAGTCGGTTCTAGCATCGGTCAGGAAGGAGGACTGGATGGTCTCTTTAGACCTCAAGGACGCCTACTTTCACGTCCCCATCCACCCAGATTCCCAACCTTTTCTAAGGTTCGTTTACGGGAAGGTTGTATACCAATTTCAAGCCCTGTGCTTTGGCCTAAGCACGGCGCCTCTTGTTTTTACGAAACTGATGAGGAATATTGCCAAATTCCTGCATTTAGCAGACATCAGAGCCTCCCTCTATTTGGACGACTGGCTTCTAAGAGCTTCGTCAAGTCGTCGCTGTCTGGAGAATCTAAAATGGACTCTGGATCTGGCCAAGGAATTGGGTCTCCTGGTCAATATGGAAAAGTCCCAACTCGTCCCATCCCAAACTATAGTGTACCTAGGAATGGAGATTCAGAGTCAAGTTTTTCGGGCTTTTCCGTCGGCCCCCAGAATCAGTCAAGCCCAAGAATGCATCCAGAACATGCTAAAGAAGGACCGATGTTCAGTCAGACAGTGGATGAGTCTGATAGGGACGCTTTCATCACTGGACCAGTTCATTGCGTTAGGGAGACTGCACCTCCGACCCCTTCAATTTCATCTAGCTGTTCACTGGAGAAAGGACAAGACGCTAGAAGCGGTCTCGATCCCTATTTCCGAGAAGATGAAGTCTTCACTGACTTGGTGGAAGGACAACATTCACCTCAGAGAGGGTCTGCCACTGGCTGTTCAGACCCCTAACCACGTTCTCTTCTCGGACGCATCGGACACGGGCTGGGGTGCGACATTAGACGGTCGGGAATGCTCGGGCACGTGGAACGCGGATCAAAGAACGTTACATATCAACTGCAAGGAGCTACTGGCAGTTCATCTGGCCTTGAGAAGCTTCAAGTCCCTCCTTCTAGGCAAGGTGGTGGAGGTGAACTCCGACAACACCACAGCCTTGGCGTACATCTCCAAGCAAGGAGGGACTCATTCGATGACGTTATACGAGATCGCAAGGGACCTCCTCACCTGGTCAAGAGATCTAAACCTGTCTCTTGTAACGAGGTTCATTCAAGGCAACATGAATGTCATGGCAGACCGCCTCAGCCGGAAGGGTCAAATCATCCCAACAGAATGGACCCTTCACATGAATGTATGCAAGAGACTATGGGCCTTGTGGGGCCAACCTACCATAGATCTTTTTGCAACCTCGATGACCAAGAGGCTCCCAATTTATTGCTCGCCGATCCCGGACCCAGCAGCAGTTCATATAGATGCCTTTCTTCTGGATTGGTCCCATCTAGACCTTTATGCATTCCCCCCGTTCAAGATTGTCAACAGAGTACTGCAGAAGTTCGCCTCTCACGAAGGGACAAGGTTGACGTTGGTTGCTCCCCTCTGGCCCGCGAGAGAATGGTTCACCGAGGTACTGCAATGGCTAGTGGACGTTCCCAGAACACTTCCTCTAAGAGTGGACCTTCTGCGTCAGCCACACGTAAAGAAGGTACACCCAAGCCTCCACGCTCTTCGTCTGACTGCCTTCAGACTATCGAAAGACTCTCGAGAGCTAGAGGCTTTTCGAAGGAGGCAGCCAGAGCGATTGCTAGAGCAAGGAGGACATCCACTCTTAAAGTCTACCAGTCGAAGTGGGAAGTCTTCCGAAGCTGGTGCAAGTCGGTATCAGTATCCTCAACCAGTACCTCTGTAACTCAGATAGCTGACTTCCTTTTATACCTAAGGAAGGAAAGATCTCTTTCAGCTCCCACGATCAAGGGTTACAGAAGCATGTTGGCAGCAGTCTTCCATCACAGAGGCTTAGATCTTTCCAACAACAAAGATCTACAGGACCTCCTTAAGTCTTTTGAGACCTCGAAGGAGCGTCGTTTGGCCACACCAGGTTGGAATTTAGACGTGGTACTAAGATTCCTTATGTCAGAAAGGTTCGAGCCACTACAATCAGCCTCTTTTAAAGATCTCACTTTGAAGACTCTTTTCCTCGTCTGCTTAGCTACAGCTAAAAGAGTCAGTGAGATACACGCCTTCAGCAAGAACATCGGATTTTCATCTGAAACGGCTACATGTTCTTTACAGCTTGGTTTTCTAGCCAAAAACGAACTACCTTCTCGTCCTTGGCCGAAATCGTTCGATATTCCAAGCCTTTCTAATTTGGTTGGAAATGAACTAGAAAGAGTCTTGTGCCCTGTTAGAGCTCTTAAGTTCTATTTAAAACGAACTAAACCTTTACGAGGACAGTCAGAAGCTTTATGGTGTGCTATTAAGAAACCTTCTTTACCCATGTCGAAGAATGCAGTTTCCTTTTATATTAGACTGTTGATACGAGAAGCTCATTCCCATCTGAATGAGGAAGACCATGCTTTGCTGAAGGTAAGGACACATGAAGTTAGAGCTGTCGCAACTTCAGTGGCCTTCAAACAAAACAGATCTCTGCAGAGTATAATGGACGCAACCTATTGGAGAAGCAAGTCAGTGTTCGCGTCTTTTTATCTTAAAGATGTCCAGTCTCTTTACGAGAACTGCTACACCCTGGGACCATTCGTAGCAGCGAGTGCAGTAGTGGGTGAGGGCTCAATCACTACATTCCCCTAATTCCATAACCTTTTTAATCTTTCTCTTGAAATGTTTTTTATTGTTGTTTTTGGGTTGTCCGGAAGGCTAAGAAGCCTTTCGCATCCTGGTTGATTTGGCGGGTGGTCAAATTCTTTTCTTGAGAAGCACCTAGATTAGAGGTTTTGATGAGGTCCTTTAGTATGGGTTGCAACCCTTCATACTTCAGCTCCTAGGAGTCGCTCAGCATCCTATGAGGATCGCGAGGCTCAGTAAGGAAGACGTACTTAAAAAGGCAGAGTAATTGTTCAAGTCGACTTCCTTACCAGGTACTTATTTATTTTATGTTTGTTATTTTGAATAACTGCTAAAATGAAATACAAAATACTTAGCTCTTAATAATGTCAACATGTAATGCTGGTCTCTACCCACCCCCCTGGGTGTGAATCAGCTTATATGATCACCGGCTAAGTTTAATATTGAAAAATGTTATTTTTATTAATAAAATAAATTTTTGAATATACTTACCCGGTGATCATATATTAAAGGACCCTCCCTTCCTCCCCAATAGAGACCCAGTGGGTCGAGGAGAAAATTGGTTCTGTGCTGACATGGAGTACTTGAGTACCTGCTCGACAGATGGCGCTGTTGATGTACACCCCCACCTGTATAGCGATCGCTGGCGTATTTTGTCCTTAGGTTTTTCTGTCGGGCAGCAGAGCTGACAGCTTATATGATCACCGGGTAAGTATATTCAAAAATTTATTTTATTAATAAAAATAACATTTTTTTTATATTTATAAGGTTGAAAGCTTTGTTTATTAAATATTATTTGTTCCGTAACCGAAATACAAACCACGCTATTTACATTGGGTTTACCTTTTAGCGCAGCTGAAATGACGAGCCAATAGTTTTAGCGGGGGGTAGGGGAAGGGTAGCTTGCTACCCCCCCCCCACCCACCGGTGACTTGCTTCACTTCACTTTTGGCTCGGCGATGAACAGACGTGTCTGTCCATCGTCCTCGTTGACAGCCTTTAATCTTTTTTCTGCTTTTTCTCTACAGCTTGTGTGTGTGTTTGAAGTTGACTATCTATTTTATCTTTACTATGCGTACGTGCCCTGGTGTTGCCGGCCGCCCTTGTGGGACCTTTATGTCGGCCTTGGATACGGATCCTCACACCTTTTGCCCTCAGTGTCGGGGCCGACGGTGTGACCAGGAAAACGTGTAGTGAGTGTAGGGAGTGGTCTGCCTCCCAGTGGGAGAGGTTTGGCCGCTGGCGTAAGAAGAAGTCCAAGAGAGACCGTTCTCCTTCGGGGGTTGCCTTGAAGGAGGAGGGTTCTCGGGACTCTTCTTTCGTCGCCCAAACCTCCTCCGAAGCTCCCCCTCGTCCGGCTCCTAAGGAGAGTCGGCTAAGTGGTAGCGCAGGCCCTAGTTCTGTTTCCCGACCTTGGGTGGGGGGAGAGGGCGTCGCCTCCCATAGCGGGGCGGTTCCCCCTCCTCCTCCGGGGGAGGTTATTGATAATTCGTTGTCTAATGATGATCTTTTACAGATTTGGGCTTCCCTGGGGCTTAAGGGCTTGCCCTCCAGGGTCGCCTTGATTGACCTTGTCTCGTTGGGGGCCGCTGTTAAGCAGTCGGCGGCGGTAGCAGAGGTAGACCCTCTGTCTATCGTCGACATCGTGGTGGCAGAGGCCTCCGACGGGGCGGGGCAATCCTCTGCAGGTGCAGTTGAGGATGTTGGTGCTGACGGCTCTCCTCCCCCTTCCGTACATCCTTCGAAGGGGGAAGTGAGTCCTACGGGCTCTTCTGCTGTTCAGCTTCCCTCGAAGGGGAGTGCCTTGACTGAGACTCCCCTTCGGAGGACTGATGGTCCTGATGATCTTCCCCGTGGCCGCCTTCGCCGTAAGGCTCACCGTCCGCTGCGTCGCAAGGGCCTCCCTTCCCCTTATAAGGGGGTTAAGAGGCGCCTTTTTGGATCTTCTTCCTCCGAAGGGGACTCTCCTCGTCGTACTCAGCCTACAGCTCCTGGTCCTTTGGACCTCTCTGCGGACCGTTCTCCTACTCCTGCTAGAACTTCACCTTCTGGGGACCTCGCCACCCGACGGGCAACGGTCCCTTCGGGGCAAAGGGATTCTTTCCTTTCACGTGCAGTGTTAGCGCACAGGCGCTCTCCTGCTCGTCAGCGCTCTCCTGCTCATCAATGCTCTCCTGCTCGTCAGCGCTCACCTGTTCGCCGGCGCTCTCCTGATGTTCGCCCTCCTCATCATCGCTCTCCTGAGGACATCTTCCATCCTGTGGTTCCTGAAGAGCGCTTAGCGCGCCAGCATTCTCCTGCTCGCCCTTCTGCAGTGTTAGCGCACAGGCGCTCTCCTGCTCGTCAGCGCTTTCCCGTTCGTTAGCGCTCTTTTGAGGATCATCGCCCTCTTGCTCGCCAGCGCTCCCCTGTGGTCTCTGATCATCCTGCGGTCCCTGTTGGGCACCCTGCACGCCATCAGTCTCCTGAGCTCTCTCGCGATCCTCATCTTGTGTCTACTCAACATCGTCCGCGTTCTCCAGCGCGTGTTTCTAAAGCACATGTTCGCCCACGCGCCTACGCTCTTCCTGTTTCTGTTCGTGAACGCGCCGCGCCAACTGCTCCTTCACAGGATCTCACGCGTCGCCCCCTTGCTCGCCAGCAATCACCTGCTCGCCAGCGTTCACAGACGATCCTAGTATCGCCTGTTCGTCAGCGTTCTCCTACGCGTCAACGATCACCTGATCATCGGCGATCTCCGGACCGCCCGCGTGACTTACAGCCTGCGCGCACGCGTTCTCCATCGCGTCGTCGACCAGAGATTCTGGAAGGACATGGTTCGCCATCTGCTAGCTCGCCATCGCGCGATCATTCACCTGCGCGTCCTGCGCGCTATCGCTCGCCAACGCGTCACCATGTGACAACGCGCCATCGCTCACCTGCGCGTCAGCGTTCGCCAGCTCACCACCGATCGCCTGCTCGCAATCGCTCTCCCTCGCACTACAGGTCTCCTGACCTACGTCGCCAGCGACCTTCCTCGGCCACGCGGCAACGCGTTCTCTCGCCATCGCGCCAACGCATTCCCTCGCCATCGCGCCAACGCATTCGTTCGCCGACTCGGCCATGCGCTCTTTCGCCTGTGCACCCTCGCGCCCACTCGCCTGCGCGCCCGCGCGATCACTCACCTGCGCGCCCGCGCGACCACTCGCCTGCGCGACCGCTCGCCTGCGCGCCCGCGCGACCGCTCGCCTGCGCGACCATCGTTCGCGGCGTATTTCGCAGCCAGTGGTAGCAGCAGGAACGCGTGTTCCCAGACAGCGCTCGGGATCGCCTCCTTCCAAACGCAGGACTGTTGTGCAAGACAGGGAAGACACTGCGGAGAGGTTAGTGCATCCTTCTTCCCCCCCTTCTTTTCAGGCAGGTACTGTGGTGTCCACTCCAAAGGATCGCCCGATCCCTTTCCCTCCAGCGAGGATTTCGGACTCTGTGTCCGTGGAGCAACAGACTTGGTTTGGTCCTCTGATGCGGGCGTTAGTGAGGGTAATGAAACCAGCACTCGCCGATCAGGGCAACAAACCAACGGCTGCCTCTCCTACGCTGAAGAGAAAGAGAGGAGTGGACTTCGTGGTGACTTCCCCCAGGGGGAAGTTGGTTCCCAAGAGGTCTGTCGCGAAGCCCCCTTCTCCTGCTCGAGCGTTTTCTCCTTCTCCCGTGGACGAGGCTTTTCCGTCCTCGGGTGAGTCCAGTGAAGCGGTAGTCTTCCCCTCGGCACCAAGGGGGAGACTTCGCTTCATGGAGGAGAGTCGTCTCATGCGGAAGGGGCTCTTCGAACCTCTTTGTTGGGATCCTGTATCCCTCCCAGGAGGGAATCCAAGGACTCCAAGACCGTCCCGAAATCATCTTCAAGGATTCGCCAGGAACCCGCGGCCCCCCGGGGGAACGTCCACGCTTCACCCCAGGAAGAGATTCCCGGGACAGGAGACTTAGCTGCCAGCCCGCAAGGAGGAGATCAGCAGGAATCCGAACATGCCTTCTGGCAGGTCCTGAGCCTGATAAGGCAACTTAACGGGCTTATGGACCCCGTGATCACCCCCCGTGAAGGCAAGGACACTATCTTGGACGAAGTGTTTGACATTCGGAAGGCCCCTAAGTCCAGTGCGGCTCTGCCCTGGTCTCGGGGTCTGAAGAGTGCCAGAGCTAGGGCCAACGCTCAGCTCGCGATTCTTGCCTCCTCCAGTCGTTCCTCTGCCGGGAACAAGCTCATCCCTCCTCCTCGTCTTCAGCAGAGGAGGTATTTTGAGATCTTGGGTGAGTCCAGCCTCGCTCTTCCTCTCCATCACTCCGTGGAGGAGCTGGCGAAGGGAGTTCCCCTTGAGAAGCTCTCTGCCCGGCAGGTGTCGTTCTTGGCGGCAGAGATCCTTAGCCATGAAAAGGTCGCGAAGTGTGCCATGCAGGCCACTTCGTGGCTGGACTTTTGGCTAGGAACTCTGGTCATCCTATTGCGCTCCGAGGACTTGTCTAAGGAGACCAATAGGAAGGCCCTGAAGACCTTCTTACTCTCGGGCACCCGCTCCATCGAGTTTTTGGCGCACCATGTCACCACCCTGTGGGCCAACTCGGTGTTGAAGCGGCTCGATGCTGTGACCGAGAGATTCCATCCGAAGGTCCCCGCCGTGGATGTGTGTAGGCTCAGACATGCTTCCCTTCTTGGGGAGAACCTGTTTGAGCCTCAGGACATGGAGCGAACGGCTGAGAGGTGGAGGAAATCCAGCACGGACTCCCTCCTCCATAGGGCCCTTACAGCTCGGCCCTATAAGCCTCCAGCTCCGCCGCAACAGCAGCAGCAGCCTCGTAAGGCTCCGAAGCAGGCACCGGCAGTTAAGAAGGTGGTGTCTAAGCCCCAGCCCTTTCCAGCTAAGGTCAAGAGGGGCGGTAAGTCCTCCAGGGGAGGCAAGACTCCTAGGGGTAGCGGCCGCAGCCGCAAGCACTAGGGGTGGCAGTCCCCCTGCGTGTCCACCTGTGGGAGCATGCCTTCAGCGTTGCGTCCGTAGGTGGCAGCAACACGGGGCCGATGCTTGGACGGTCTCAGTGATCGGCCAAGGGTATCGCGTCCCGTTCACAACATCTCAACCTCCCCTGACAGCGAATCCAGTGTCGTTGAGCTCCTATGCCACGGGGTCGGCAAAGGGGCTGGCCCTTCGGGCCGAAGTCGAGACCATGCTCGAGAAGGGTGCTCTCCAGGAGGTCGTCGACGGCTCCCCAGACTTCTTCAGTCGACTCTTTCTTGTAAAGAAGGCGTCTGGAGGCTGGAGACCTGTCATCGACCTCTCAGCTCTGAACGGGTTTGTCAGGCAAACCCGGTTCAGCATGGAGACAGCAGACACGGTCAGACTTGCGGTGAGACCACAAGACTTAATGTGCACACTGGATCTAAAGGACGCGTACTTCCAGATCCCAATCCATCTGTCTTCCAGGAAGTACCTAAGATTCTGCCTAGACGACAAAATCTACCAGTTCAAGGTGCTGTGTTTCGGTCTCTCCACAGCTCCTCAGGTGTTCACCAGAGTGTTCACCCTGATTTCATCTTGGGCGCACAGGAACGGCATTCGTCTCCTTCGTTATCTGGACGATTGGCTGGTCCTAGCAGACTCGGAGTCGACCCTTCTTCGGCTCCGAGACAGGCTTCTGGATCTTTGCCAGGATCTGGGGATCGTGGTAAACCTCGAGAAGTCCTCTCTGCAGCCGTCCCAACGACTGGTTTATCTAGGCATGCTAATAGACACCAATTTCCACAAAGCCTTTCCATCAGACGACCGGATAGCAAGGCTGAGGAGGGTGGCAGAACCCTTTCTCAGGTGAGAAGAGCTCCCCGCCTAGTCGTGGTTGCGTCTCTTAGGTCACCTATCCTCCCTGTCCCGTCTGGTTCCAAACAGCCGCCTCAGGATGAGATCCCTGCAGTGGCGGCTCAAGTCCCGGTGGAATCAAGGATCCGATTCTCCGGACATTCTGATTCCGATGGGGTCTCTGGAACAGACGGACTTGCGGTGGTAGCTGGTCGACGAGAACCTGCGGAAGGGAGTGAGTCTTCTCGTCATCCCCCCGGAATTGACTCTGTTTTCGGACGCGTCAAAAGAAGGGGGGGTGCACGTTCTGAACCAGAGGGCCTCAGGCCTTTGGTCAGAATCAGAAAAGTGCCTACACATCAACCTGCTAGAATTGAAGGCCGTCTTTCTGGCTCTTGAGCAGTTCCAACGGTCCCTGGCGGGTCACTCCGTGGTGGTGATGAGCGACAACACCACGGTAGTGGCTTATATCAACAAGCAGGGAGGCACTTTTTTGCAGCAGCTATCCCATCTTGCAGTAGAGATTCTGAGGTGGACCGAAATCCACTCGATAACACTATCAGCTCGCTTCATTCCTGGCAAGAGGAATGTGCTCGCCGACAGTCTGAGCAGGGCCTCGCAGATAGTGAGTACCGAGTGGTCTTTGGATCCTCAGATAGCCAACAAAGTCCTGACTTTGTGGGGTTCCCCGACTGTGGACTTGTTCGCGACAGCGTTGAACTTCAAGCTGCCCTGTACTGCTCCCCAGTCCCGGACCCCAAGGCACTCTGGCAATATGCTTTCCAGCAACGGTGGGACAACATCGACGTGTATGCCTTCCCACTGTTCTGTCTGATGAGAAGGGTGCTCAACAGGACCAGACTATCGATCAACTGTTCGATGACTCTGGTAGCTCCGCTATGGCATCACGTGGAATGGTTCCCGGACCTTCTGCAGCTCCTGACGGAGCTCCCGAGGGAACTTCCTACACGACACGAGCTTCTCAGACAACCCCACTCCGGCGTCCCTCACAAAGCCGTGGCCTCGCTTCGGCTTCACGCCTGGAGACTATCCAGCGTCTCCTCACGGAAAGAGGCTTTTTGCAACAGGTTGCGGAGAGAATGTCTCGGCACCTGCGAAGGTCCTCTGAGGGAGTCTGCCAAGCAAAGTGGAGAGTCTTTTGTGGTTGGTGTCGTGGGAGGGGTATCTCTCCACTCGATGCCACTATTCCAGCAATAGCGGACTTCCTCGTTTATCTGCGGGAAGAAATGCGCCTTTCTGTCTCGGCAGTGAAAGGCTATCGCTCAGCCTTAAGCTTGGCCTTCAGGCTGAAGGGCGTGGATATTTCTTCATCGCTAGAACTCTCTTTACTCATACGTAGCTATGAGCTTACCTGCCCCCAGTCAGAAGTGAGACCTCCTCCTTGGAACGTGGTTCGAGTCCTCAGGGCTCTTAAGAGACCTCCCTTCGAACCATTACGCCAGGCCTCCGATCGCCACCTGTCTTGGAAGACGGCTTTCCTACTCGCTTTGGCTTCGTCCAAGCGGGTTAGTGAACTTCATGGTCTCTCGAATGACATCGCCCATTCAAGGGGATGGGGGGAGGTAACGTTCAGGTTCGTCCCTGAGTTTGTTGCCAAGACTCAGAATCCTGGAGTGCCGGATCCTCGCTTCGACTCTTTCAGGATCGCGAGTCTCCGTTCTGTAACAAGCGACCCAGACCAGCTGCTACTATGTCCAGTGAGGTGTCTGAGGCACTACTTGAAGAGAACGGCTGCAGTCCGTCCTCAAGTGCGAGCTTTGTTTGTGAGCACAGGCAGGACTAAGAGGAGGGTCACCAGGAACACCATCTCAGCTTGGATTCAAAGGGTTATCCACCATGCCTTGAATCCAGACCCTCCTCCGTCACGTCGCCCTAGGGCACACGATGTCAGGGGTGTTGCTACATCCCTGGCCTTCAAGAGAAACTTCTCTGTGACGCAGGTACTTCAAGCTGGGGTCTGGAAGCGTCAGACGACCTTCACAGCCCACTACCTGCAAGACGTGACCCACAGGAGCCTCGATACGTTTTCTATCGGTCCTGTGGTGGCTGCACAACAGCTGGCCTAACCTCAGGCTCCTTTTTGGACAAGTAGCAGTAGGTTGAGGGCGTTGTTACCCGGTCTTAGTCTGCGTGAATGAAAGAGTATGTCTGACCCTTACTTCTTTCTTTATTGTCCCCTCTCTTGGGGAAGCAGCATCCTGGTCCTTGCATAGCTGACCTCGACCTCTGCAGGTAACCCATGCTTCTTTGTGCTCCTAGTATTAAGCTTAATACTGTTGCGTCCCCCATACCCTGACGGGGTGGTATTGGGAACGTCCTATCCTAGAATCCTATCTAAGGGTCTCAAGGTCAACTTCATAGGACGAGTCACTCTTTCCTCCACACACTGCTTATGTAGGCCATTCGTTCCTAGCGATGCTAGGAACTTGTGAGGTGCAGGGGCTCCTTTTCTCTAGTGCTGCCCACTGAGGGATTGAGCCCCCGGGCAAGCCGAAGTCAGTAAGGCTGGGGACTTTCCACCCTTCCTAAGGGGTAAGTCACCCAATGTAATTAGCGTGGTTTGTATTTCGGTTACGGAACAAATGACAAATTCGAAGATAATTTGAATTTTTCCTAACCATACAAACCTTAGCTATTTACACTTATGTGCCCGCCATCCCTGACCCCCAAGTCAAGTCCTACCTCTAAGTGAAGTGAAGCAAGTCACCGGTGTGTGGGGGGGAGGGGTAGCAAGCTACCCTTCCCCTACCCCCCCGCTAACTAGCGCGGGGGTAATTAACCCTCGTTAAAACTATTGGCTCGTCATTTCAGCTGCGCTAAAAGGTAAACCCAATGTAAATAGCTAAAGTTTGTATGGTTAGGAAAAATACAAATTATCTTAGAATTTGTCATGTTGAAGCTGTATTAGTCAGAGCCACCCATACTTAGTTGGTTTGCTGTAAGTCATTAGATCAGTCTCCCACCTTCACCAATCTGCAGTGGCCAGCATGGTGATGAAAAACTGGTCAAACTGCAGACATGAATACAATATCTACATCTTTGTTCCCCCCCCCCAGTCCTCAGCAGCAGTAGAACAATTTTTTGGGGTGATTTCAATGCTAAAATAGGTCAGAAGAAGAGACATGGAGAAATATATAATCATTAGGGCTTTTTGTACCCTAGAGGCAGTTATGGGAAAGGGTTAATCCCTCTCGGGCTCTGTGAGTGGTAATGTCAAGACAATTTATGCAGGGGATGCGGAAGAAGAAAGGGAAGGAGCAGACCAATGGAGGCTTTGTTCTACAGTACTCCTTTTTGAAGTTGTCAGAAAAAGAGGTCCCAGTCAATAAGATCCTTTAGTTGTTGGCCACCTCCATCTCTTTCAAAGTGATGTACCTTCTCTTGTTGTGAACACAGTATTATCTCAAGAGGTGTTAGCTAGTAGTGGATCCAGCCAGAGCACAAGATCCCAAAGCCAAATTCTTGGAAATGCTTGAGAAAAGTTCCTTTTCTTTTCAAGATGAATTAGCTGAGAGAAGAGTGATCATGTTTCCCTCATGTCAACAAATATGTAACAACTTAAACCATGTCCAGAAATTACTACCTTGAGGGGCCAAGACTTGTATGGTTTATCTCAGGATGCTTCCATGCATGTACCTTATGTGGCTCAATTCTGGCATTACTTATGGTTTCAGCAAGGGAGGAACTTGTACAGGTTCAGCATAACACAATCCAGCCTATACTTAGATCCTCGGCTATTCACAAAATTGAGAAAGCTCGTGATTAAGTTCCTACAATTACAAAAAGTTCTGGTCTTTGCATACTTGGACAATTAGTTGGTCGGGGCCGAGATGAGAGAATTGTGTCTTGACACAAATTTTGTCCTTTAATTGCTTCAGGATCTAGGCTTCCTGATCAACTTTCTAAAAATCTAGACTTGTTCTTACAAGATTATTCAGATGGTTAGACTGGGAAACGTCAAAATCCACCCTTGGCCTTTCCAAGTCTTCTCTGGGATGCATCTTAACCATGGTCAAGAGTTGTCTTTGGAGCTTTTCTCTTTCCAAACGAGAACTGAATTTTGTTCCGGACCTGCTTCAGTTTGCCTTATTAAACACCCAGCTCTGAAGACTAGATTGAAAGACCTCAATTGGGTTTGGAAAAGAGTGGCTCAGCAAGGGTTGCCTCACAAATGTTCTGTCACCTCTCAGCTACAAATAGTCTCTCTAAGACATCCAACATCACCACTGGCTCACTCCATTTTGGCACATATGGTCTCTCCACTTATTTCTGTGATCCATCATACAGGTGCAGGGGTTGGGAGGTCACTGGAAGGAGAACCTGTGTGTCTGGGAAATGGCCCCTTTAATTTGCAGTATTTCATATAAATATGTTGGAACTGATGACAGTCTTCACAACACTAGAGCTCTTTCTAAGCAGGAACTCACATATCAAAATTTTAAGCAACAAATGCAGCTGTCAGTTATCTTGTAAGAGGGGCTGAGGGGTATTGTTCAAGAGCGCTAATCACTGATCCTCCCTATCATAAAGTTCCTTCGAGAGGATCTGTTGCTCCTCCCAATTTACCTGTATAGTTCCTTCAATATGGTAGTGGATGCCTTGTATACATTGAGGGTTATAGACTAGAGCTCCTTATGCTAGATCCTTAAAACAGTTCATGATCTCTTAAGGACTTGTTTGCGACCATGACTTTTACTATATATACCTCCAATTGAGATCTGTTCTATCTGCTTCATCTTAACATGTTTGATTCGAGGGTTTGAAAAATTTCATCATCCTTCACATGGCCTTACTATGGCTTAACTGTACATGGTTAGCTTCCACTCCATCAGAGTCTAAGACTCAAGTCATCTCCTCATTGGACATCACAGCTGGAACAAAAATTAGGGAATGAGAATACCTTTACCTTTCTATTTTCTGACTCAAAACATTCTGCCCTGATTTCCTCCCATGTCTACGGGAAAGGCTTTTCGGCTAACTATATTACGGGATAAACGGTAAGAAAGTCTTCTTCCACTAGGCAATACCAGTCAGTATGGAAGGCATGGATGACATTTCATAGGGTCAGGACCCCATACTGGGATACCCCTGAGTTCATGGTTTTCTTCCTGGCCTACCTCTTGGATGATAGTAATATTAAGCCCTCTAAAATTTAGTCACAATTCTTTTGTGATAGAACCCTCTCAAGCTGGCTTTTGATGGAAATTTAGCTTCAGATGTGTTTCACAAGCTCACAATGCTCTTGCCTTGCAAAAGGCTTCCTTACCAACTACTGTTTCCATCCCATTTGATAGCATTCTTTATTTCTTGACTAAATTAGATATAAGACTTATTTCCTGAAAAGGTTCCCTTTAAAGGGTAGTGCTTTCAGTAACATTACCCTCAGGAGTATGAGTCAGTAACCAGCTCCAATCTGCAGAGAGCTGGAGTTCCTCACCCTCATTCCAAGCTTTCTCCTCATGCTGACTCTAGGTCTTCTCTTCCTACCCAAGAAGGGAAAAACCATTACATCAGCTTGATATTTTATAGTTCAACCTTGCAGCCAACCCCTCCTTGTGATAGCCTCAAAGTAAAAAAAAAATGGGGGGAGGTACAGATTGGTTCCCAAGGACTTTTCAACTTAGACTAGAGCAGGGAATCAAATACAGTACAACAGGATAGACAAAAGAAACATCTTTTACCTTGCTCCACAAGCAGTATATATTTGTTTACCCACAGACTCGGGTCTACGGGAGATCTCTAAGATCAGACTCTCAACAATTCCAACAAAGCACAAAGTATGCTAAATTTGATTGTCAGCATAACAACACGTCATCTGTTGAAAAGCAGTAACAATTGCCGGAAAGTGTATCATTGTGCTATCACAGACACAATGCGTTTAAGAGAGTCCTGTGGGTATAGGTTCCAGAATTCCATTACAGCACCTCCTATGCTAAATTTGTCTGCTAGCAGAACAACATACAGCCGATTGAGATGCACCACTAATCACTGGAAGGATTATAAATGGTACTTGAGTGTTTGTTAACCACCAGAAGCCATCTTTTCCCAATAAGATTAGACATCAGTTATATCTCACCAACCTATATAAGTTTAGGGAGGTGGGAGGATCTTAGGGATTACATAGAGCCTGCCCAAAAATAGGTTTTCCCTTTGTAAAAACCCATTTATGGAAGTTAGGAACTCTGTGGTTTCCAAAGGATAGTGCCAGAGTATCAAAAGGTAGCTTAGTAAAACACAAGTGTCTACAGTAGTTACCTATAAAGACCAGGCAAAAAATAGTCCATACTTACTTCATATGAATAGAAACAACTACAATAGTATGGCAATCCACTCACCATAAGAAAAGGAATCCCTGGATATGGGGGTAGACCTCTTAACAGATTTCCCCTTTGGTGTTGCAATCGAGCCACAAATGTAAGCATGCTGAACTGTTTGTATTTCTTTAAGGTAGAGCTTAATAAATGCCCTATGGCCAGACTAACTAGTAAAGCTCTAGATATACTGAATATTTGTACAGATAGTTGAGGATATGCAATCCTCCTCCCATCATGTGCTTTCTAGTATGAAGACAAGATCTGGGTTTTTTGTAATGAGGTAGGTCATAAGACAATGGATAGTTCCTGTAGCGAGAGGCTTAATATTCTGAGTGTTCTTAAACAGACTACCTTCTGAACATTTAGATCTCTGCCAATAAGATTGTAGGATAGACCCCTAAAATTCCCGCAAAGTTAAGTTGGTACTTTGTGTGACGTTAAATCACTGCTTAACACTAGAACGACCAAGCGGTCATTTTGACCGCATTTTGATTTTCGGATGCATAGAGCTATTATAATTTTCCCCAACAAACTTGATACTCATTGACTTTTCCTAACTTTTCATGATATATATTGATAATAATTGAAAATTAAAAAATGCTATAATCCTTTGAGATATATTAGGTAATACCTAGAACGACCGAACGGTCATTTTGACCGCTAGGCAGCAATACAATGGTAATTATGGTGGTGCCCCAGTCAAAACGTTTGGCAGCGTGTATTCCCGGCGCCTGTAAGTCTGGCGGCGTGTTATTGAAATTCAGTCAGTTTCCCCTGAAGTACTAGAGTCTAAACATGTCGAACAAACGCTCTCTGTCGAATGATGAAATTGTGACATATTTGTCGACACTATCTGAATCTGAGTCTGAAGGAGATCCGATATCTGAAGATGAAGAAAACGAGTATATCCACAATCAAGAAAGTTCATCTTAATCTGATGATTATCATGACAATAGTGGTAGTGAAAACGAACCGTTGCAAAGCACTGTTGCTCTTTCAAACAAAGAAGATACTCTAGATGTGCAAACAACTTCTACTACTATTCTGACTGGCAAGGATGGAACACGATGGGAAAGTATTGACCAGAATCTTGTCAATGCCGGGAGAATTACCGCCCAAAACATAATACGAGAAATACCGGGACCAACATCCGTTGCCAAACGTCAAGTTTTTCCTGGACAAGTTCTGAGAGCTTTCAGATTATTGATAGATGACTTCATTATCAAACACATACAAAAGTGTACAGAAACTGAAGCGAGAATGAAATTGAATGATGAGACTTGGAACATATCATTTGAAGAGATTTATGCTACTATAGGCATTATGTATGCCAGAGGAGTTCTTGCAAAAGGACAATCTGTTGAAAACCTTTGGTCAGTAAAATGGGGGCCTCCCTTTTTCCGAGAGACAATGTCAAGAGCACGTTTCAAGGAAATTATGAAATTCCTAAGATTTGATATTCGATCATCACGATCCATTCGAATGCAAACTGACAAATTTGCTATGATTTCAGAAGTTTGGGACAGATTCATCAAAAACAGTATTTCTTGTTATAGGCCTAGTGAAAATATAACCGTAGATGAGCAGTTATTTCCAACAAAATGCAGGTGTCCTTTTACCCAATATATTGCCAGTAAGCCTGACAAGTTTGGAATAAAATTTTGGTTAGCGGCTGACGCAAAATCAAAATACCTTCTAAATGGATTCCCTTATCTTGGAAAAGACGAGAGTCGTCCATCAAACCAACCACTCTCGGAATACGTCGTTCTCAAGCTCACAGAACCATATACAGGGAAAGGGAGAAATGTGACCACTGATAACTTTTTCACATCTGTGAAGTTAGCTGAAAAATTGCTTGCTAAAAATACAAGCCTTGTCGGGACTGTGAACCGTATACGAAGGGAGATCCCAATTTTCATAAGAAATACCCGTGACAAGCAGTACAGCTCACAGATACTAAAACATAATCAGTGCACTTTGACAGTGTATCAGTGCAAGAAAAATAAAAATGTTCTCTTACTTAGTACAGTCCATAAAAAGGTAGAAATTGGAAATGATGCCAAGAGAACTCCAGACACCATTAGTTACTACAATAATTCTAAATTTGGAGTTGATGTCGTGGATCAAATGGAAAGATTATACACTACAAAAGCCGCTTCACGAAGATGGCCTGTCCAAGTCTTTTATAATATATTAGATTTTTCTGGTATCAATGCCTGGATTATCTACAAAGAAGTCACAGGTGAACTAATTTCCCGTCGTGATTTTATTCTTCGGTTAGCTGAAGAACTTCAGAAAACCTTCAAGAACATTCATGCCGAAGGAAACTGTGAAAGTGATGCGGATACTTATGTTGACGCAAATGTTTCATATACCTCAAACAAGAGAAAACAATGCCAAATAAGACAGTGTAAAGGGAATAAGACAACAGAAATCTGCTGTAAGTGCAAAAAGTTTGTATGTGGGAAATGTACAAACATTGTCATCAAGAAAATCATTTGTGTAAAATGTAAACAGTAAATCGTACATTGTAAGGATTGTAGTGAAATCACACAATATATATATATATATATATATATATATATATATATATATATATATATACATATATATATATATATATATATATATATATATATATATATATATATATATATGTATATATATATATATATATATATATATATATATATATATATATATATATATATATATATATATATATATACGTATATATATATATATATATATATATATATATATATATATATATATATATATATATATATATATATGTATATATACGTATATATATATATATATATATATATATATATATATATATATATATATATATATATATATATATATATATATATATATATATATACATATATTATATATATATATATACGTATATATATATATTTATATGTATATATACGTATATATATATATATATATATATATATATATATATATATGTATGTATATACATATATATATATATATATATATATATATATATATATATATATATATATATATATATATGTATGTATATACATATATATATATATATATATATATATATATATATATATATATATATATATATATATATATATATATATATATATATATATATGTATATACATATATATATATATATATATATATATATATATATATATATATATATATATATGTATATACATATATATATATATGTATATACATATATATATATATATATATATATATATATATATATGTATATATATATATATATATATGTATATATATATATATATATATATATATATATATTTATATACATATATATATATATTTATATACATATATATATATATATATATATATATATATATATATACATATATATATATATATATATATATATATATATATATATATATATATATATATATATACATATATATATATATATATATATATATATACATATATATATATATACATATATATATATATACATATATATATATATATATATATATATATATATATATATATATATATATATGTATATATGTTTGTGTGTGTATGTGTGTTTTCTATGTATGTGTAAGAGGGTTTATGTGAATATTGTGCATAGAACCTACCTGTATTTTTCTGTATCCATGTCGATATTTAAATTTCAGCAGCCTTTTTAGTTATTATAGCAATTGTAATCTTTATTAATTTCATTCTTTAATATTGAGTTTTCCTATTGAACAAAAATAGTTGTACCCTTCAATGGCATTGGTTTAAATAAAGCACAGCTTGTTTATTTCATGAACCATTTTTAATTATCCAAGAATGATCAAAAATAAATTAGGAATTATAAATTAAAAAATAATAGCCTAACTGCAGAGGAAATTCATGTGCGGTCATTTTGACCGCTTGGTCGTTCTAGGGGGTTAACCATCAGTGGCCGTTCTAGTGTTAAACAAGTTTTTGGTGTAAAGTTTCTTGAAATTAGAAATGACTAGCTGGTCCATGGGCTGGAGGATAGGGGTGGTGTTTAGTGGGAGATACAGCACTTTTTGATAAACTTGAACTCATTTAGGATATCATCTTCGAGTCCTGGGGGTTAAGCAGGAGCATTATCCAGGCAAAGCAATCACTTCAAAGGCAAATTAATCTCTTGAAGGAACTTCTTGACAGCAGGTCCAAAAACTTGGCTAACCCATTCAACAAAGAAAAGCCTAGTAACCCAAGCCTTAGCATTAACACAGCAGAAAACTTACAGCAAGTCCTTATTGATTTTATACAGTTTAAATGCCTTAGGGTTTTCGGAATAGTAAACCAATAACGGCTTGATTTTGCAGTCCTCCCTGGCGTTGACACATAGGGCAAAAGTCAACTGATCCTTCTCACTGGTTATGGTTCACTTTCCCTTTGCCCACGCACACCGAATAGTCTGGCCTATTCTTTACAGATTCTCCTCTGTCTTCATACACCTGACAACACTGAGATTACCAAACACTTCTTCTTTGCCCAAGGGGTTAACTACTGCACTCTAATTGTTCAGTGGCTACTTTCCTCTTGGTAAGGGTAGAAGAGACTGTCTAGCTATGATAAGCAGTTCTTCTAAGAGAAGGACACTCCAAAATCAAACCATTGTTTTCTAGTCTTGGGTAGTGCCATAGCCTCTGTACCATGGTCTTCCACTGTCTTGGGTTAGAGTTCTCTTGCTTGAGGGTACACTTGGGCACACTATTCTATCTAATTTCCCTTCCACTTGTTTTGTTAAAGTTTATATAGTTTATATTTATTTTTTCCTTGTTTCCTTTCCTCACTGGGCTATTTTCTCTGTTGGAGCCCCTGGGCTTATAGCATCCTGCTTTTCCAACTAGGGTTGTAGCTTAGCAAGTAATAATAATAATAATAATAATAATAGGCTTATGTCTAGGCATTTTCTTCTCTTCGGTGGTGATTTATGCGTTGAACACTTGTTGCACTACGTAGCCTTCTTCCTTCAAGATCTTTTCGAATTGCTTAACAAATTTGTTGTACAGCCTTGGTGTCTGAACTTGAAGCCTCCCCATGCCCTACAACTGGATGAATCCCGGTCCGTTTCTTGAATTTCGCGAACCAACAGCGAGACACCTTGAATTCCTCTGTTGTAGGATCGGTTGAACTCTCCCCTTCATCAACCCTAGAGCCCGTCGCCTTCAAGTCGCAATAGATAGTCTGGCCTTCTCAAATATGATCATTTCAGTGATCGTATCACCAGCAGTCTCCTTGTCCTTTATCCATATAAGCAAAATGCGTTCCATGTCTTCCAGGGCAGGGCTGCGATGTTTAGAGATGATGGTGATCCCCTTTAGATGGTTTGGCCACTTCAATGGTTGCCTTTTACTTGATGATCGTAGACATGTTCCGGCCATATTGTTTAGCCAGATCACTCACACGCACACAGCGCTTATATTTTTCTATGATTCCTTGTTTTAATTCTAAGGAAAGCATTACCTTCTTCCTTTTATCCCAATACTACTACTACTCACACTAGCCTTCTTTGGACCCATGATTATAAAATAAAGAAGGGAATGTGAAAAAGGAAGGCATTAAGCACTGTTAATTACAAACCGAACATAGGAGAACCACACAATATGCAGGAGAGCTGTGAACAGACTGACATGCTGTTGTCTAGTGGAGTAACCAAGAAACTGCGACGCTTTGAGAAACTTCGGCATAGTGTGTTGGAAATTACATCGGGTATCAAGTTGAATATTGGATCAAATTTCACATCGCATGTTGGAAAATTTGTATGTTTAGGCAATCGTAAGTAGATGTTCCACTGAATAAAGCTTAGGTGTTTGCAATTGGTATATTTAGGGAAAATATAGTTTATTGTATAAAATTTCACTTTTGTACATAGTAATTTTAATATACTTCTCTTCATTACAGGTTCCATTAACTCTAAAAAGTGTCCATAGGCTTGTGGAGTCCTGTCCAAATCTTGAATTCCTCGGTGTATCTTCTTGGGATGTTGCTGAAGAAGAATTTTTTCAAATTCGAGATCACATCAAAAAGAACAATTATAATCTCACCATATTGTAGCATTGTTTAGTAAGAAGTGCATATTGATCGAAAAGATATGTATAAAATATTCTCATCAGTTTGTATACAGATTTCTGCCTTTTGAATGTACAATTGTATGTAGAGTATGGGAATGGCTGTATATTGAACAGCATTAGAAACTGCTGTTGCATATTAATGTACAACAATGTGTATTAGTCTAGAATTTTATTCCTTGTGTATATTTTTAATTGCATGGATTTTTCATTGTGAATGTAGACAGCTGTTTGGCAGCCTGTGCATTATATTTTATATAATTTTATGAGTAGCAGAATATATACAAGAAAAAATAGTTTTCTATGTATGTGGTGAAATCTCTAAAGAATTTGAAAGTGAAATGCTCATATTCATTAGGAGAAATGGAGACAGAAAAAATTAATTTTTTAATAGAAAAGTGAAAAAGAAAAAAAAAAACAAGTTTCCTACTAGTGGAATGATCTTGACAACTTTCTTCATACTAGTGATTGTTGGTCAAATATGTTAATAAGCATTGGACTAGTGTGTAAAGTTGTTTAAGGCTTTGTAGTGGTTTTTCATTTTTTTGCTCCACATTATTGTTTTTATTACAGAGTTCAATCACATTTTTATTGTGCTATCAAGTAAGGTACCAGAGCAGATGATATTGTATTAATTTAATTTCTCTTAGGTTTATTGCAATTATATTGTCACCTTTGTAATTTCTCATGTCTGAATTTTGTTTGGTAAGTCCATCAATTGTTAAACTTTCAGATCTAATTCTTATTGTAAGGCATCTGAAAGCCTGAACATGTTACTAGATGATTTTTATTTCTATTTCTTACAGCTATCATATTTGCTGATGTAAAGTTTTTCTTGAAATTCACTCATGTGTGTAATTAAGAAGAAATTCTTACCTCTTGAGATATGTTATTTTCATTAGTAAAATAAATTTTTGAATATACTTACCCGGTGATCATATAGCTGTCAGCTCTGCTGCCCGACAGAAAAACCTACGGACGAAATACGCCAGCGATCGCTATACAGGTGAGGGTGTACATCAACAGCGCCATCTGTCGAGCAGGTACTCAAGTACTCCATGTCAACACAGAACTAATTTTCTCCTCGGCCCACTGGGTCTCTATTGGGGAGGAAGGGTGGGTCCTTTAATTTATGATCACCGGGTAAGTATATTCAAAAATTTATTTTACTAATGAAAATAACATTTTTCAATATTAAACTTACCCGGTGATCATATAGCTGATTCACACCCAGGGGGGTGGGTAGAGACCAGCATATATGTTAACAATAAGAGCTAAGTATTTCGTATTTCATTTTAGCAGTTATTCAAAATAACAAACATAAAATTAATAAGTACCTGGTAAGGAAGTCGACTTGAACAATTACTCTGCCTTTTTTAAGTACGTCTTCCTTACTGAGCCTCGCAATCCTCATAGGATGCTGAGCGACTCCTAGGAGCTGAAGTATGAAGGGTTGCAACCCATACTAAAGGACCTCATCAAAACCTCTAATCTAGGCGCTTCTCAAGAAAGAATTTGACCACCCGCCAAATCAACCAGGATGCGAAAGGCTTCTTAGCCTTCCGGACAACCCAAAAAACAACAATAAAAAAGCATTTCAAGAGAAAGATTAAAAAGGTTATGGGATTAGGGGAATGTAGTGGTTGAGCCCTCACCCACTACTGCACTCGCTGCTACGAATGGTCCCAGGGTGTAGCAGTTCTCGTAAAGAGACTGGACATCTTTAAGGTAAAATGATGCGAACACTGACTTGCTTCTCCAATAGGTTGCATCCATTACACTCTGCAGAGATCTGTTTTGTTTGAAGGCCACTGAAGTTGCGACAGCTCTAACTTCATGTGTCCTTACCTTCAGTAAAGCATGGTCCTCCTCATTCAGATGGGAATGAGCTTCTCGAATCAAAAGTCTGATATAATAAGAAACTGCATTCTTCGACATAGGTAAAGCAGGTTTCTTAATGGCGCACCATAAAGCTTCTGACTGTCCACGTAATGGCTTAGTATGTCTCAAATAGTACTTAAGAGCTCTTACAGGGCATAGTACTCTTTCTTGTTCACTTCCAACCAAATTAGCAAGGCTTGGAATATCGAACGATTTGGGCCAAGGACGAGAAGGAAGTTCGTTTTTGGCTAAAAAACCAAGCTGTAAGGAACATGTAGCCGTTTCAGATGTAAATCCAATGTTCCTGCTGAAGGCGTGTATCTCACTGACTCTTTTAGCTGTTGCTAAGCAGACGAGGAAAAGAGTTTTCAAAGTGAGATCTTTAAAAGAGGCTGATTGAAGAGGCTCGAACCTTGCTGACATAAGGAATCTTAGTACCACGTCTAAGTTTCAACCTGGTGTGGCCAACCGACGCTCCTTCGAGGTCTCAAAAGACTTAAGGAGGTCCTGTAGATCTTTGTTGTTGGAAAGATCTAAGCCTCTGTGACGGAAGACTGCTGCCAACATGCTTCTGTAACCCTTGATCGTGGGAGCTGAAAGGGATCTTTCCTTCCTTAGGTATAAAAGGAAGTCAGCTATCTGAGTTACAGAGGTACTGGTTGAGGATACTGATTTCGACTTGCACCAGCTTCGGAAGACTTCCCACTTCGACTGGTAGACTTTGAGAGTGGATGTCCTCCTTGCTCTAGCAATCGCTCTGGCTGCCTCCTTCGAAAAGCCTCTAGCTCTCGAGAGTCTTTCGATAGTCTGAAGGCAGTCAGACGAAGAGCGTGGAGGCTTGGGTGTACCTTCTTTACATGCGGCTGACGCAGAAGGTCCACTCTTAGAGGAAGTGTTCTGGGAACGTCTACTAGCCATTGCAGTACCTCGGTGAACCATTCTCTCGCGGGCCAGAGGGGAGCAACCAACGTCAACCTTGTCCCTTCGTGAGAGGCGAACTTCTGCAGTACTCTGTTGACAATCTTGAACGGGGGGAACGCATAAAGGTCTAGATGGGACCAATCCAGAAGAAAGGCATCTATGTGAACTGCTGCTGGGTCCGGAATCGGTGAGCAATAAATTGGGAGCCTCTTGGTCATCGAGGTTGCGAACAGATCTATGGTAGGCTGACCCCACAAGGCCCATAGTCTTTTGCATACATTCTTGTGAAGGGTCCACTCTGTTGGGATGATTTGACCCTTCCGGCTGAGGCGGTCTGCCATGACATTCATGTCGCCTTGAATGAACCTCGTTACAAGGGATATGTTTCGATCTCTTGACCAGGTGAGGAGGTCCCTTGCGATCTCGTACAACGTCATCGAATGAGTCCCTCCTTGCTTGGAGATGTACGCCAAGGCTGTGGTGTTGTCGGAGTTCACCTCCACCACCTTGCCTAGAAGGAGGGACTTGAAGCTTCTCAAGGCCAGATGAACTGCCAGTAGCTCCTTGCAGTTGATGTGCAACGTTCTTTGATCCGTATTCCACGTGCCCGAGCATTCCCGACCGTCCAATGTCGCACCCCAGCCCGTGTCCGATGCGTCCGAGAAGAGAAGGTGGTCGGGGGTCTGAACAGCCAGTGGCAGACCCTCCCTGAGGAGAATGTTGTTCTTCCACCAAGTCAGTGAAGACTTCATCTTCTCGGAAATAGGAACCGAGACCGCTTCTAGCGTCTTGTCCTTTCTCCAGTGAACAGCTAGGTGAAATTGAAGGGGTCGGAGGTGGAGTCTCCCTAACGCGATGAACTGGTCCAGTGATGAAAGCGTCCCTATCAGACTCATCCACTGTCTGACTGAACATCGGTCCTTCTTCAGCATGTTCTGGATGCATTCTTGGGCTTGACTGATTCTGGGGGCCGACGGAAAAGCCCGAAAAGCTTGACTCTGAATCTCCATTCCTAGGTATACTATAGTTTGGGATGGGACGAGTTGGGACTTTTCCATATTGACCAGGAGACCCAATTCCTCGGTCAGATCCAGAGTCCACTTGAGATTCTCCAGACAGCGACGACTTGACGCAGCTCTTAAAAGCCAGTCGTCCAAATAGAGGGAGGCTCTGATGTCTGCTAAATGCAGGAATTTGGCAATATTCCTCATCAGTTTGGTAAAAACTAGAGGTGCCGTGCTTAGGCCAAAGCACAGGGCTTGGAACTGGTATACAACCTTCCCGAAAACGAACCTTAGAAAAGGTTGGGAATCTGGGTGGATGGGGACGTGAAAGTAAGCGTCCTTTAGGTCTAACGAGACCATCCAGTCTTCCTTCCTGACCGATGCTAGAACCGACTTTGTCGTCTCCATGGTGAACGTCTGCTTTGTGACAAAGACATTCAGAGCACTGACGTCTAGCACCGGTCTCCACCCTCCTGTCTTCTTCGCCACTAAGAAGAGACGGTTGTAGAAGCCCGGGGATTGATGGTCCCGGACTATGACTACCGCTCCCTTTTGAAGTAAGAGAGACACCTCTTGCTGTAAAGCTAGCCTCTTGTCCTCCTCTCTGTACCTGGGAGAGAGGTCGATGGGAGTTGTTGCTAGAGGGGGCTTGCGCAAGAATGGAATCCTGTACCCCTCTCTGAGTAACTTCACAGACTGTGCGTCTGCGCCCCTGTTCTCCCAGGTCCGCCAGTAGTTCTTGAGCCTGGCTCCCACTGCTGCCTGAAGAAGGTGGCAGTCAGACTCTGCCTCTAGAGGAATTGGAACCCTTCTTCTTGCTCCCACGTTGTCTTTGGGCACGAGCACCTCCTCTGCTGGAGGCTCTGCCACGAAAGGGCGGAATGAACCTTGACGGTGGAGTGTCCATCCTGGGTCTAGGCACGGATGGCAAAGGGGTGGCTTTGCGTGCGGATGACGCCACCAGATCATGAGTGTCTTTCTGGATCAAGGAGGCGGCAATCTCCTTGATCAACTCTTCAGGAAAGAGACACTTCGAGAGCGGAGCAAACATAAGTTCCGACTTTTGACATGGGGTGACTCCAGCAGACAAGAAGGAGCAAAGGTGATCCCGCTTCTTGAGGACCCCGGACACGAAAGAAGCCGCAAGCTCACTAGAACCATCCCGTATGGCTTTGTCCATGCAGGACATAATGAGCATGGAAGTTTCCTTATCAGAAGGTGAGGTCTTCCTGCTCAACGCTCCCAAACACCAGTCCAAGAAGTTAAAGACTTCGAATGCACGGAAAACTCCTTTCATAAGATGGTCCATATCCGAAGGAGTCCAGCAAATCTTGGAGCGTCTCATAGCCAGCCTGCGGGGAGAGTCTACCAGACTTGAGAAGTCGCCCTGGGCAGAGGCAGGAACTCCCAAGCCGAGAACTTCTCCCGTGGCATACCAGACGCTAGATCTGGAAGCAAGCTTGGCCGGGGGAAACATGAAGGTTGTCTTCCCAAGTTGCTTTTTGGACTGCAACCACTCTCCCAGTACCCTGAAAGCTCTCTTGGACGAGCGCGCGAGTACGAGCTTCGTAAAGGCAGGTGCTGTTGACTGCATGCCTAAAGCGAACTCAGAGGGAGGCGAGCGTGGTGCTGCAGACACAAACTGATCCGGATATAAATCCTTGAACAGCGCAAGCACTTTCCTAAAGTCTAAGGAGGGAGGCGTGGTCTTGGGTTCGTCGATGTCCGAGTGTTGGTCGTCAAGATGTGCAGCTTCGTCATCATCAGAGAGTCCATCGTCTGAATGTTGAGGAGGAAGCGGCAAAGGAGTAGGTAAAAGCTGGACGGCTGAGTCCGGCAGCACGGGTGCATGCGTGGCTGCACTGGACCCAACGTCATGGAACTGTTGGTCAGTCTGAGAACTGGCAACAACCATAGCTGAGTGGGGACGCAAAGCGTCTACTCCTGCCTGTGGTCGGATAGCGGAGACCACCGTGGGTTGCGGAGGCTGACGCACTGCGTCAAAACACGGCAACTGAACTCCACCCTCCTGTTGTGGTAGCACACGAACGTCAACGGAGGGTTCCGTGCGTCTGTGAACGTCAACATGCGTCTGGCAGGGTCGACTGCGCATGGGTGGTGGAGCTCTCACAGCTGGAGTGTGGGAGCAGGCAGCCTCAGCGTCTGCTGGGCGCACAACCGTGGTTGGTTGTAGGCTAACGGGTGCAGCGTCAACCTTCTCCGCACGATACTCCTGCATAAAGGAAGCTAACTGAGTCTGCATAGACTGTAGTAAAGACCACTTAGGGTCTACAGCAGCTGGTGCGGCAACAGACGGAGTTAATGCCTGTTGCGGTACCACTTTGCCTCTCTTAGGAGGCGTGCAGTCGTCGGAGGACTGCAGCGAGTCCGAACTGACCCAGTGGCTACACCTGGGCCGTTGGACTTGCTCGGAAGGGACCTTGCGTTTAAGAGGCCGTGAGACCTTGGTCCATCGTTTCTGGCGAGAAACCTCTTCCGCAGACGAGGAATGAACGGGCTCACTCGTCTTCTTGTGGGTGGGACGATCTAGGCAAGATACGTCCGAAACCACGGAGGGAACGTCTGTCCGCTGATTAAAGCCTGTCGAACCCTTTGGTCGTACGACATTGCTTCTCCCCTGGGCTTGGGAGCTTGCAAGAGGTCCCGGACTGGGAGGACGACAGGCACGAACAGACGCACCCTCATGCGTAACACTGACACTTTTCACTGCACTAACTCTCACTTCACTTCCCACTGCACTCTTACCTTTCAACTCCCTGACGTCAGCCATGAGTTGATTGCGGTCATTCGCCAATGACTCGACTCTCTCACCTAGAGCCTGGATGGCACGCATCATATCTGCCATTGAAGGTTGATGAGAGCTAGCAGGGGGGTCGGGTGCAACCACTACAGGGGAAGGAATAGGTTGTGGGGCATGGGAAGAGGAAAAATCTACTGAGCGAGACGAACTCCTCCTGATTCTATCCTTCTCTAGCCTACGTGCATATTTCAGGAATTCTTGAAAATCGAATTCCGAAAGCCCAACGCATTCCTCACATCGATCTTCCAATTGACAGGCTTTACCCCTACAATTGGAACAAACGGTGTGCGGATCGATAGAGGCCTTCGGAAGACGCCTTGAACAGTCCCTAGCGCTACACTTCCTGTACTTGGGGACTTGAGAAGGGTCAGACATCTTGAATTAGTCAAAGGGGGGAATTCAAAATCTATCCAAGTCGTCAACAAATAATCCAAAATTCAACAAAAGAATGCAAGGAAGTATTGAAGATAACTTCTGCACAGCGATAGCTAATAACCAGAAATGAATACTTCACCAAATAACGTGAAAATCAATCCAGAAAACAACAGCGTATTTAGTAGGTCTTGCCGGTGGCACGACAGAGAGAAAATTGGTTCTGTGTTGACATGGAGTACTTGAGTACCTGCTCGACAGATGGCGCTGTTGATGTACACCCCCACCTGTATAGCGATCGCTGGCGCATTTCGTCCGTAGGTGTTTCTGTCGGGCAGCAGAGCTGACAGCTATATGATCACCGGGTAAGTTTAATATTGAAAAATATATTTTTTTCATACATTGGTCTGTTATGCTTTATCTATCTACACTGCAAATGTTCTATGTTTCATGTAGCATATTTATTTGGTACAGTACTATGTGTGCTCACTTGTTTATTTTATTTACCAAATGGATGATCATGGATAGTTTGTAGAAATGGATAATTTTATGCCTGTATTTACATTTTGTGAATTATTCAATCTAATTAGAAGGCAGGTTAGTCATCACAAAGAGAAGTTCTATAACTCTCCAGTTTTATCCAGGATTCAAGCTTGGTTAGGTACAAATTAGTTGATCAGAGAAAGTTTTTTTTTTTGGTTTAGCTAGATTATGGAAATCCCTAGGTATTGCCACATGATAATTAGGTACCCAAGAAACTTTTTGTTTGTACAAGAATATAAACTAGTTTTTACATAGAGGTATCTTTGAAACAAGCTGGTTCAGCTGTAAAAACTTGTTAAGCAATAGTGCCAGGGGGAATAACTATCGAATATATTGTGTGCCTATCCATGCTATTTCTTTGATCATTACCATGTCAACATTTATCCACTGCTACTGTGCAATTTTTACTTGTGTTGTCGAAAGCCTTTTAGACATTCTGTCCTCACTTTGTGTTAAATGGTATTTTTATGTTTACCTGTTCTTTAGGATCGAAGTTAAGAGTAAATAAAATAGATACCCTATGCAATTGCAGGTAGATGCTGTTTTATGTAACCTATGAAATAGGTTCTAATGTTTTATTAACAATTGAAAGGCTAGAATTGTTTAAAAGGTATTTCCTGTGAAAAGTGGTCACATTTTAGTGGCAAAGGTTTGGCTCAAATCACAGGACGACTAATAAGGCTAATAGAGTTTCTCACCAAAAATTGTCACTTTCCAGTGGCAGAGGTTTGGCCAAATCAGAGGAGGACTAATAAGACTAATTCAGTTTCTTGCCAAAACTGGTCACTTTCCAGTGGCAGAGGTTTGGCTTAAAACAGAGGAGGACTAAGGCTAATATAAGTTTCTTGCCAAAATTAGTCACTTTCCAGTGGCTAAGGTTTGGCTCAAATCATAGGAGGACTGATAAGGTTAATTGGGTTTCTTGCCAAAAGTAGTCACTTTCCAATGGCAGAGGTTTGACTAAAATCAGAGGAGGACTAATAAGGCTAATAGAGTTTCATGCCATAAATGGTCACTTTTCAGTGGCATAGGTTTGGCTCAAATCAGAGGAGGACTAATAAGGCTAATAGTTTCTTGCCCCAAAAAGACCACTTTCTAGTGGCAGAGGTTTGGCTCAAATCAGAGGAGGACTAATATGACTATCAGAGTTTCTTGCAAAAAGTAGTCACTTTCCAGGTACAGAGGTTTGGCTCAAATAATAGGAGGAATAATAAGGGTAATAGAGTTTCTTGCCATAAATGGTCACTTTCCAGGTGCAGAGGTGTGGCTCAAATCAGAGGAGGACTAATAGGGCTAATAGAGTTTCTTTCCAAAATTAGTAACTTTCCAGTGGCAGAGTTTTGGCTCAAATCAGAGGACTCATCATAAGGCTAATAGAGTTTCTCGCCAAAAATGGTCACTTCCCAGTGGCAGACGTTTGGCTCAAATCAAAGGAGGACTAATAAGGCTTATAGAGTTTCTTGCTAAAAATGGTCACTTTCCAGTGGCAGAGCTTTAGCTCAAATCAGAGAAGGACTAAGAAGGCTAACAGAGTTTCTTATAAAAAAAATAGTCGCTTACCAGTGGCAGAGGTTTGGCTCAAATCAGAGGAGAACTAATTGGGCTAATAGGGTTTCTTATAAAAAAAATGGTCGCTTACCAGTGGCAGAGGTTTGGCTCAAATCAAAGGAGGACTAATAAAGCTTATAGAGTTTCTGGGCAAAAATTGTTACTTTCCAGTGGCAGAGGTTTGCCTAAAATCAGGAAGGACTAATAGGGCTAATAGAGTTTCTTATAAAAGTATGGTCGCTTACCAGTGGCAGAGGTTTGGCTCAAATCAGAGGAGAACTAATAGGGCTAATAGAGTTTCTTGCCACAATTAGTCAATTCCAGTGGCAAAGGGTTGGCTCAAATCAGAGTTTCTTGCCAAAAGTATTCACTTTCCAGTTTCTTGCCAAAAATTGTCACCTTCCAATGGCAGAGGTTTCATTCAAATCAGAGGAGGACTAATATGGCTAATAAAGTTTCTTGCTGAAAATGATCACTTTCCAGTGGCAGAGGTTTGGCTCAAATCAGAGGAAGACTAATAAGGCTAATAGAGTTTCTTGCCAAAAATGGTCACTTTCCAGTGGCAGAGGTTTGGCTCAAATCAGAGGACTATTAAGGCTATCAGAGTTTCTTGCCAAAAGTCACTTTCCAGTTTCTTGCCAAAAATTGTCACTTTCCAGTGGCAGAGGTTTGGCTCAAATCAGAGGACTATTAAGGCTATCAGAGTTTCTTGCCTAAAGTAGTCACTTTCCAGTTTCTTGCCAAAAATTTTCACTTTCCAGGGGCAGAGCTTTCGTTCAAATCAGAGGAGGACTAATATGGCTAATAAAGTTTCTTGCTGAATATGATCACTTTCCAGTGGCAGAGGTTTGGCTCAAATCAGAGGAGGACTAATAAGGCTAATTCAGTTTCTTGCCAAAAATGGTCACTTTCCAGTGGCAGAGGTTTGGCTTAAATCAGATTAGGACTAAGGCTAACAAGAGTTTCTTGCCAAAAGTAATCACTTTCCAGTGGCAAAGGTTTGGCTCAAATCATAGGAGGACTGATAAGGGTAATTGGGTTTCTTGCCAAAAGTTGTCACTTTCCAATGGCAGAGGTTTGACTGAAATCAGAGGAGGACTAATAAGACTAGTAGAATTTCTTGCCAAAAATGGTCACTTTCCAGTGGCATAGGTTTGGTTCAAACCAGAGGAGGACTGATAAGGCTAATAGTTTCTTGCCCCAAAAAGACCACTTTCTAGTGGTAGAGGTTTGGCTCAAATCAGAGGAGCACTAATATGGCTATCAGAGTTTCTTGCAAAAAGTATTCACTTTCCAGGTGCAGAGGTTTGGCTCAAATCATAGGAGGAATAATAAGGCTAAATAGAGTTTCTTGCCATAAATGGTCACTTTCCAGTGGCAGAGGTGTGGCTCAAATCAGAGGACTAATAAGGCTAATAGAGTTTCTTGCCTAAAAAGGACCACTTCCTAGTGGCAGAGGTTTGGCTTAAATCAGAGGAGGACTAATATGGCTATCAGAGTTTCTTGCAAAAAGTATTCACTTTCCAGGTGCAGAGGTTTGGCTCAAATCATAGGAATAATAAGGCTAAATAGAGTTTCTTGCCATAAATGGTCACTTTCCAGTGGCAGAGGTGTGGCTCAAATCATAGGAATAATAAGGCTTATAGAGTTTCTTGCATAAATGGTCTCTTTCCAGTGGCAGAGGTGTGGCTCAAATCAGAGGAGGACTAATAAGGCTAATAGTTTCTTGCCTAAAAAGGACCACTTTCTTGTGGCAGAGGTTTGGCTCAAATCAGAGGAGACTAATATGGCTATCAGAGTTTCTTGCAAAAAGTAGTCACTTTCCAGCTGAAGAGATTTGGCTCAAATCAGAGGAGAACTAATAGGGCTAATAGAGTTTCTTGTCACAAGTAGTCACTTTCCAGTGACAAAGGTTTAGCTCAAATCAGAGGACTTAATTATTAAGGCTATCAGAGTTTCTTGCCAAAATCAATCACTTTCTGGTTTCTTGAGGTTTCGCTCAAATCAGAGGAGGACTAATAAGGCTAATAGTTTCTTGCCAAAAGTAGTCACTTCCATGGCAGAGCTTTGGCTCAAATCAGAGGAGGACTATCAAGGCTAATAGTTTCTTGCCAAAAAGGGTCTCTTTCCAATGGAAGAGTTGGCTCAAATCAGAGGAGGACTAATAAGGCTAATAGAGTTTCTTGTCTAAAAGTAATCACTTTCCAGTGGCAGAAGTTTGGCTCAAATCAGAGTAGGACTAATAAGGCTATCAGAGTGTCTTGTCTAAATCACGTTCCAGTCCAGAGGTTTGGCTCAAATCAGAGGAGGACTTATTAGGCTAATAGAGTTTCTTGAGAAAAGTAGTCACTTTCCAGTGGCAGAGATTGGGCTCAAATCAGAGTAGGACTGATAAGGCTAATAGAGTTTCTTGCCAAAAAAGGTCACTTTCCAGTAGCAGAGCTTTGGCTCAAATTAGAGGAGAATTAATAAGGCTAATAGAGTTTCTTGCCAAAAATGGTCACTTTCCAGTGGCAGAGGTTTGGCTCAAATTAGAGGACTGTTAAAGATATCAGAGTTTCTTGTCAAAAGTTGTCACTTTCCAGTGGCAGGGCCTTGGCTCAAATCAGGGGACTATAAGGCTAATAGAGTTTCTTGCCAAAAAAGGTCACTTTCCAGTGGCGGAGGTTTAGCTCAAATCAGAGGACTATTAAGGCTAACAGAGTTTCCTGTGAAAAGTGGTCACTTTCCAGGGGCAGAGCTTTGGCTCGTGTCAGTGGAGGACTAATAAGGCTATCAGACTTTCCAAAAGTGGTCACTTTCCAGTGGCAGAGGTTTGACTCAACGCAGAGGAGGACTAATAAGGCTATCAGAGTATCTGGCCAAAAGTGGTCACTTTCCAGTGGCAAAGTTTTGGCTTTAATCAGAGGAGGGCTTGTAATATTTTCAAAGTTTTCAGATGGTGATGCATCTGTATTTACTTCAATATCTCTTATTTGGTTCCAGGTCATCTACAACCCAGATTTTTTTTTTCAAGGGGTGTAATTCTTACGTCATCATTTTCTCTATAATTTTAGTGAGGCTCATCATGGTATTGGGAGAAGCCTTCTATATTTTTTTTGTGATGGGTCTCTCTTACAACTGTTGAATGTCTTCTTGTGTTCATTGGTCAGCTACCAGCATCCTTCACTCCTCCTCCTAAAATACCAGGCTTTTATAGGGAGTTCCTGTCCTACTCTCATGAGTTAAGGGGCTTTTGCATTATTATTATTATTATTATTATTATTAGAAAAGTTGAAAATGGCATATGACAAAGTGAAAGTAAGAGGAACTGGTAATTTAGAGGAGGAGTGGAAGTTAGTAAAATAAAATTTAGTTGGGATTGCAGGTGATGCGTGTGGCAAGAAGTTTGTTGGAGGCAGCATGAGGAAGGACAGTGAATGGTGGAATGAAGGAGTGAAGGTAAAAGTGGAAGAGAAAAAGAGGGCTTTTGAAGAATGGCTACAGAGTAATAGTGTAGAGAAGTATGAAAGATATAGAGAGAAAAATGTGGAAGTAAAGCGCTAGGTAAGTGAGGCAAAGAGGGCAGCTGACCTGAGGTGGGGTCAGGGATTGGGTCATTCATATTAAGAGAATAAGAAGTTTTGGAAAGAAGTGAAGAGAGTAAGGAAGGCTGGTTCAAGAATTGAAGAGACAGTGAAAGAAGAAAATGGAAGGTTGTTAAAAGGAGAGGAGGCAAGGAAAAGGTGGGCAGAGTATTTTGAAATTTTACTGAATGTTGAGGATAATAGGGAGGCAGATATAATTGCTGTTGCAGGTGTTGAGGTGCCGGTGATGGGAGATGAGAATGAGAGAGAGATTACGAGAGGAAGTGAGGAGAGCACTAGATGAAACGAGAGTAGGAAAAGCATCTGGTATGGATGGTGTGAGAGCTGAGATGTTGAAGGAAGGGGGTGTGACTGTACTTGAATGGTTGGTGAGATTGTTTAATATGTGTTGTGTTGTCAATGGTACCAGTAGATTGAGTTTGTGCGTGTATTGTACCACTATACAAGGGTAAGGGAGATGTGCATGGGTGTTGTAATTCAAGGGGTATTAGTTTGTTGAGTGTAGTTGGAATAGTGTATGGTAGAGTACTGATTAATAGGATTAAGGATAAAACAGAGAATGCAATCTTAGAAGTACAGGGTGGTTTTAGAAGAGGTAAAGGTTGTATGAATCAGATTTTTACAGTTAGGCAGATATGTGAGAAATATTTAGCAAAAGGTAAGGATGTGTATGTCGCGTTTATGGATCTGAAAAAGTGTATGATAGAGTTGATAGGGAAGCAATGTGGAATGTGATGAGGTTATATGGAGTTGGTGGAAGGTTGTTGCAAGCAGTGAAAAGTTTCTACAAAGGTAGTAAAGCATGTGTTAGAACAGGAAATGAAGTGAGAGATTGGTTTCTGGTGAGAGTGGGACTGAGACAGGGATGTGTGATGTCACCGTGGTTGTTTAACTTATATGTTGATGGAGTGGTGAGAGAGGTGAATGCTCGAGTGCTTGGACAAGGATTGAAACTGGTAGACGAGAATAACCATGAATGGGAGTAAATCAGTTGTTGTTTGCGAATGATACTGTACTGGTTGCAAACGCGGAAGAGAAGCTTGGCCGATTAGTGACAGAATTTGGAAGGGTGTGTGAGAGAAGGAAGTTGAGAGTTAATGTGGGTAAGAGTAAGGTTATGAGATGTACGAGAGGGGAAGGTGGTGCGAGGTTGAATGTCATGTTGAATGGAGAGTTACTTGAGGAGGTGGATCAGTTTAAGTACTTGGGGTCTGTTGTTGCAGCAAATGGTGGAGTGGAAACAGATGTACGTCAGAGAGTGAATGAAGGTTGCAAAGTGTTGGAGGCAGTTAAGGGACTAGTAAAAAATAGAGGGTTGGGCATGAAAGTAAAGAGAGTTCTGTATGAGAGAGTGATTGTACCAACTGTGATGTATGGATCGGAGTTGTGGGGAATGAAAGTGAAGGAGAGACTGAAATTGAAAGTGTTTGAAATGAAGTGTCTAAGGAGTACGGCTGGTGTATCTCGAGTAGATAGGGTTAGGAACGAAGTAGTGAGGGTGAGAACGGGTGTAAGAAATGAGTTAGCAGCTAGAGTGGATATGAATGTGTTGAGGTGGTTTGGCCATGTTGAGAGAATGGAAAATGGCTGTCTGCTAAAGAAGGTGATGAATGTAAGAGTTGATGGGAGAAGTACAAGAGGAAGGCCAAGGTTTGGGTGGATGGATGGAGTGAAGGAAGCTCTGGGTGATAGGAGGATAGATGTGAGAGAGGCAAGAGAGTGTGCGAGCGATTGTGACGCAGTACCGGTAGGCCCTGCTGCTTCCTCCGGTGCCTTGGATGACCACGGAGGTAGCAGCAGTAGGGGATTTAGCATTATGAAGCTTCATTTGTGGTGGATAATGTGGGAGGGTGGGTTGTGCCACCCTAGCAGTACCAGCCGAACTCGGTTGAGTCCCTTGTTAGGCTGGGAGGAACGTAGAGAGGAGACGTCCCCTTTTTTGTTTCATTTGTTTGATGTCGGCTACCCCCCAAAATTGGGGGAAGTGCCTTGGTATATGTAAGTGTATTATTATTATTATTATTATTATTATTATCATTATTATTATTATTACTTGCTAAGCTACAACCCTAGTTGGAAAAGCCAGATGCTATAAGCCCAAGTACTCCAACAAGGAAAACAGCCCAGTGAGGAAAGGAAATAAAGAAATAAATAAACTACAAGAGAAGTAATTTAACAATTAAAATAAAAAATTTCAAGAACAGTAACGACATTAAAATGAATCTTTCATATATAAGCTATTAAAACTTAAAAAAACAAGAGGAAGAGAAATAATAAAGAATTGTGTGCCCAAGGGTACCCTTAAGCAAGAGAACTTTATCCCAAGACGGTGAAAGGCCATGGTACAGAGGCTATGGCAATGCCCATGATCAGAGAACAATAGTTTGATCTTGGAGTGCCAATTTCCTTAAAGAGCTGCTTATCATAGCTAATGAGTCTTCTACCCCTACCCAGAGGAAAGTAGCCTCTGACCAATTACAGTAGTTAACCCCTTGAGCAAAGAACAACTGTTTGGTAATCTCAGTGTTGTCAGGTATATTAGGACAGAGGAGAATATATAAAGAATAGGCCAGACTGTCCGGTATATGTGTAAGCAAAGAGACAATGGGCTGTAACCAGAGAGAAGGATCCAATGTAGTACTGTCGGAGTAAGAGACCCTATTTCAATTACCATGTTGGAACATCTGTATGTGTTCAAAGGGTAAATCAGGGTCTTCTGATTATGTTGCAGTAATTCATGCAGCTGTGATTCTTGAATCTTCTCTATAGATCCCTGCCTTCACTGTGATGTGATGTCTAATAAGAATAGAGATTCTGAAGCTTATACTTGGAGCTATAAGAAGATCCTGTCATATTTTAAACCTTTACCTCTTCACCTTCGAGGATTACCTTTTCCTCATTCTTCCTTGCATCTTCTCAGTTCCTGTTGATGAAAGATACAGGAAGAGATTTTCAAGGCCTTTTCCATGTAATTCGTGAAAAAAAAGGAATTTCACTTGGACTCATCCTGTGTGAGCGGTTCCCTTCATGGGGTATGGCAGAAGAATTGGGGGTTCTCATGGTGTCCAACCCTCCGGTTCTTTGGAATTATTTCACGATGTCAACAGACAAGTGCATGACTGTGCACCAAGAGTTGTTACTTGTCTTAACCTCTACAAGTTGTCCAGTATCCATCGTGGGCCTTGATGCTGATCTCAACCCTATTAGGTTGGCCATTGACCAGCACACAGTAGTGAATATATGTACAGTGGTACCTCTACATACGAATTTAATCCGTTCCACAACCGACTTCGGATGTAGAAAATGTTCGGATGTAGAAACGAATTTTCCCATAAGAATACATTGAAATAGGATTAATCCGTGGTTGAGCCCAAAAACCTATGATGACTCCTTAATAAATTACTACACATAATTACACATGACAATATGCACTCTAAATTAGATGATAGACATGTAAAAAAGAATAATTATCAAGAAATAATAAATAAGAAACGGGTTTTTAGCGTCACTTTACCTTAGAAAGTCCAGCGCAGGTGTTGGTCTTGCTACGCAGAGAGGAGACGGACGGACGGCGAGGAGGTAGAGAGGTTGACTACGATAAACGTACACTACCGTAACTTATTCTAACTTACACTAAGTGAACTTTAACCTAACTTAGCTTATTTATTTTTTTTATTTTTATATTTTATATTTTTTTTACATTTTCTTTTTTTCTTTTTGATGATTAATTTTAATCACTTTCACTCTACACTTAAAATTGATTGAATTTTTTTCTCTTCAATCTTTGCCGTTTTCTTTGTTTCACTTTCTTTCGCTTCACTCTTTGCCGTTTTCTTTGAACCACTTCCTTCCTCTTCATCACGAGTTCGCTTCGTAGTTTTTTTAAAGAAGCTATTGATAGAAAGTTGCTTGGTACAGCTTTTCAGAATGTTTTGAAAATAAATTAGGGAAACATCATCAAACTGCGCAACTACACGACAAACCTGCAATTTCTTTGGATGGTATTTGTCGATGAAGTCGACCACGTATTGATATTTTCCTAACACCTCTTTTATTTGCGCCGAACCTAACACATGTTCTACCTCCTCGATCCCTTCCTTGTCATCACTCATGTGCTCAGACATAGCATGAAGTTCCTTGAGCTCCTCTGTAGTAAGTTCGTCGTGATGTTCTTTTGCAAGTTCACTCACTCATGCTTTTCAATAATTCCTTGCTTTACTTCTAAAGAAAGCATTTCCTTATTCCTTTTCTCACCACTACCACTACCACTTGCGAAACTAAGCCTTTTAGGACCCATGATTTACGTAAAATACCGTAAAAGTATGAACGTAAAAAATCATGATTAAAACACAGTTAATAGCAGAACGCACAGGGCACAACCACACGAAGCCGACGAGAACAGAGGAATGTCCCAAGCCACGCTAATTGAGGGTCCCTCAGAGGTAGAAATGCTGCCTTCTATCGGCGGAAATAAGAAATACATCCGGCGCTATGAGTACCATCTACGTGCACGGGTATTGTTTACTTCGGGTGTCGAAAAAAAATTCGGGTGTAGAGTAGGAACGTGTTCGAATTGTACTTCGCGTGTCGAAAAATTCCGATACAACCAGTACGATGAAAATTGCTTACTTCGTGTGTCGAAATAAAATTCTGGTGTAGAGTCAAAAAATTGCTCGAATTTTACTTCGGATGTTGGAAAATTCGGATGTACAGTAGATACGTTTGTGTGTAGAGGTTCCACTGTACTATGGTTTAGTAATAATTATGTTTTTGGCCATATGCGCAGCAAAGTTTTAGAGGGTAGATATCTGGTGTTAGTTATGCTTGGTCTGCATATTCTGACTGGGGTTTGGTACCCATAATATTGTTGGCAAAGTATTTGACTCTCTGTTTTGAGAGGAAACTTCCAGTCAAGTTCACTGGGTTATTTCCTTCAACTTGCTAAAGCGATATCAGCCTGTAGTAAAGCAAGTTAGACTACAGGGTCTAATACCTGGAGTACCAGGATAGGCTGAGCTGGATAGGCATTGTTGATTTTAGAAAGGTGGTTTTCTGTATATTTACTTGAGAGAAGTTTTCTTATAATGTACCTAAAATGGCACCACCGTTTTCTTTGTACACTCAGGTTCCAATGTTTTTTTTTTTTTACCTTTTTAGCTTGAATATTTCCTCCTGTTTCTCTTACTTGAAGTGGGTATTAAAGTACAAATAATTAAGTATTTGATATTTACAAGTCATTTCATTTATGAGTTCGAATTTAACAACTTTTTGTACAAAGTATGTGTTAGTATTGTTTACTTAAGAGTTAAGATGATCTAATAAAATTAGAATCTGACAGCTACAAATGGCGTTTGCTTGATTTTATATATTAAGGCTGGGAGAGAACAAAGATCAGGTCTTCACTTGAGTACGTTTATTTTCCAACTCGCTTATACAGCTCAACATGTAAGTAGAATACACCAATTAGCACACTACTGAGTTACACCCTGGTCAATTACCACAACTACCAGTTATATATAATTAGGCTTAGTGGTAAACATACACAATACTCTTCCCTTCGTACAAGTAGCTATTGCTTCTGAAATATGAAACAAAATAGACCAACTTAAAATATTAACAATATCAACGTAGAACAGACTAACTTAAAATATTAACTTTTCCCTCCACGCTAATAAATATTGCTTGACAACTTAGAAAAGACCAACTTAAAAGATTAACAACAATCACCGAATAACAAAACAACATGAACAAAACAATAAACACTAAGTATTACAATAATGTAAATAAAACAAAATGTCTTCCACTGAAAATAACTAAAATTACTGTTTTAGGCATTTGATCTGATGGCTTGACCACTTTGTGGCTATTTCACATATTTCCGAATACAGTGCTTTACATAGTCTTTCAAATAAGTTGGTACCTTCCTAGTTCTTGTAGATCTCCTTGGCATAGAAGTAGTGTCTGGCACAGATATATCTGTTAAGACTGCACTGTGATCAGAACTTCCGATAGACCTAGTTGTTGGAAAATCCTGGTTGCTGGGTACATTTAAGTGTCCTTCGCTGTTCTGAGCATTTATGACAGGCCTACCCATTGCTGGTTTACTAACCCCACTTCCAACATGCGTTTTTACGCTATCTGACAGTTCAGTGATTGCTTTATCCTCTTCAACTTTATGTTTACTGTCCTCACCACACACATTGAACTGTGATGCATCCGCTGACATTTCAACTGGGTTCTCCCTGTATGCCGATCCGTCAACTCGACGCAGTTGGTCAATATGTCTTTTCCAGATGATGTCACCCACGGCAACATGATAAGAACATGGACTCAAACGTTCAGTCACAATCCCTGAAATCCAAGTTTCTTTTCTATTTCGATAGTCCCTGGCTAACACAGTATCTCCAATTGTAACTAGTCTCGTTGGTTTCTTAAATAAGTCACCAGATGATTGCTTTTGAATTCTTTCCGATGTGTTTGGACGCAGTAGGTCAAGACGAGTTTTCAACCGTCTACCCATCAATTCTGCCGGTGTGCGCTTGGTAGTGGTATGCGGGGTCGTGCGGTACGCGAGGAGAAAATCACAAAGTTTTTGATTTAATGAACTGTCTTTGCTATCACGTGCTTTCATACCACGCTTGAATGCAGTCTTGAATGTTTTTACAAAGCGTTCTGCTTGACCATTTGTACTTGGATGATATGGTGCAGTGAAGATATGTTTGATCCCATTGCTTTCAGTAAAAGCACGGAACTCAGCTGAAGTAAACTGTGGCCCATTGTCGGAGATAAGTTCATCACAAACTCCATGTTGTGCGAAGGTCTTTCTGATCACCTCTATTGTGCGCGTAGTGCTAGTTGACCTCATACGACAGACCTCTGGCCACTTTGAATATGCGTCCACCATTATGAACCACATTTCGCCTAAGAAAGGGCCAGCAAAATCAATATGGACTCTTTTCCATGGTCCTGCCGGCCATTTCCACGGATTTCCTTGAGCTACAAGCGGAACCGATTGCGTTTCTTGACATGCATAACATGACTGCACTGTTCGTTCAATGTCTTGATCAATGTTGGACCACCACACGTGCATTCTTGCTAATCCTTTCATTCTCACAATCCCTGGATGACAACTGTGTAATTCGTTAAGAACCTGTCCCTGAAACTTTTTAGGAACAATAATACGAACTCCCCAGAGCAAACAACCATCTTCTACTATGATCTCCTCACGACGGATATAGAATGGTTTGAGATCGCTACTGATATCTGCTGTATCTGGCCATCCCGTAGTGGTAAATAGCAATACTTTTGACAGCACAGGGTCATGTCTCACCTCTCTAGTAATGTGTTTTGCCAAAATCGGAAGTGCTTTAATTTGCGCAATGTTCAGCTCAGTTGCTTCAGATGTCCAATGTATAAATTCTTCTGCACAACCTTCTACTGGTAACGGAAGCCGTGACAATGCATCTGCATTGCAGTTTTGTTCTGACTTACGAACCTGAATGTCATAATCGTATGCAGCAAGCTGGATCGCCCATCTTTGTATTCTCGCAGCAGCCAATATGGGAATGCCTTTTTTCGGACTGAATATGAAACTCAGTGGTTTATTATCCGTGATCAGTGTGAATTTACGTCCATATAGATACTGATGGAATCTGTGGATTCCAAAAATGATTGCTAGTCCTTCCCTTTCCAATTGGGAATAATTCGCCTCGGCTTTTGTTAATGTACGAGATGCATATGCTATGGGTCGTTCACCATCTTCTGTTAGATGCGAAAGAACAGCTCCGAGCCCTTTTGGGGATGCATCAACTGCTAGTGTCACTGGCTTTTTAGGGTCATAATGAACCAAAACACCACAGTCTTTAGTTAATAATTCTACAACTTTGGTGAACGCCTCCTCGCATTCCGACGACCAACTCCATTTCCGATCCTTCTTCAAAAGTTCGGATAAAGGTGCAGCTACAGAAGATAAGTTCGGTGCATATCGGCGGTAATGATTGACGAGTCCTAAGAACGACTGCATTTCTGCTCTATTTGTTGGGCGCGGTGCGTCTCTAACATCTGCTGTGGTTGCCTCATCTATTCTCAGGCCTTCCTTGTCTACTACGAAACTCAGCCATTTCATGGATGGTCTGAAAAAGGCACACTTAGGCAGGTTACAACGGAGACCATTATCTTCAAGCCTCTGCAATACGTCATCTAGATTCTGCAAATGTTCTTGATCATTACGGCCAGTCACGCTGATATCATCCATATTGCATGCACATGCTACTCCTTGTAGAACCATGTCCATCATTGATTGAAATAGCTGAGGTGCGCAAGATACTCCGAATGGTAATCGAGTATAGCGGAACAAACCCAGAGGGGTATTAATTGTCAGATACTTTCGTGATTCTTCTGCCACTTCTATCTGTTTATATGCGTTTGATAAGTCTACTTTTGAAAACATCATGCCTCCATTCAACTTATGGTATAGATCATCCATACGTGGCATTGGATATTCTGGATTTTCAAGGTACTTGTTCACTGTGACTTTAAAGTCCCCACAAACCCTGATTGATCCATCGGCTTTCTTGACAGGAACAATGGGAGCGGCCCATTCACTATATTCAACACGTTCCAGGATTCCCTCCCGTTCCTCTTTAAGAATTGCCTCCTTCACTTCATCTAGAATTGCATACGGAACTGGCCTTGCTTTGAAGAACACCGGTTTTGTTTCAGGTTTGACGCGCAGTTCAGCTTTAAAATTTACCGCTTTTCCCAGTTCTGATTTGAAAACTGCCTCATGTTTTCTAAGAATTCTTTGTAACTCTGGAGGATATTCATTAAATGAATCAGTTCTGCTTGTTACAATGTTATTGATACACAATGCCTCCCAGTCTAATCGAATATGCGCTAACCAGTCCCTTCCGAATAGTGCTGGTCCGTCACTGTGCACAACATAGAGTGGTAATCTTTTAATCCTTTGGCCCTGATACTGAACGTTAACATAACATATTCCTATTACTGGTACGTTGTCTCCAGTGATTGTTTTCAGAACCATGTTGCTGGGTGCTCTCCTCATCTCCTTTTCCTTACTGTACAATGTGGGCTTCAAGAAAACCCCACAGGCATATCTAAGGGACCACTGGTTTTGGAGAAGGAACTCTGTGAGAACCCTGACACTAGGTCGTCTCAGTTGAACTAAAGCTGTGTTTCCTTCTGGAGAGAGACCTTCAATTCTGGCTGCTTTGGTCTCCATTTGCCTGAGAAGCAATGGGGGAGATGAATGCTCTGATCATTTTGGATCTGAATTAATTTGAATTAAACTTTTCTTAACTTCTCACCCCATCTTTGGCTTTTCAGACAAGATACCTAATCCTGAGGACTCAGAGACTTGACCCTAAAAGATAAACTGATAAGTTTGCTGTTTTATAACCATACATTCCCTAGAGTGGCTTTGCAATGGAGTGTTTTTTTTTATACCAAAACAGTAACCATAGAGTTATAACCTATTACTGTAAGGTTGGGATGCACATGTGAAGGATAGAGTGGCTATGGGTATTTAATAATAAATTAAACTTCATAGCTTCTCAAGACCATTTGATTGGTTACAATACTCAGTGGTGCTGTGTCAGCATGCAAGGGAAAATAGTCTCTCTTTTGGTCTGCTGACACATAATTGGGGGATTTTTTATGCCACATGCATGAACGACTGATTGTCTGTCATCAAGCTATCAGTTCAGTACATTTTCTGGGGAAAAATATCACACCAGACCACCTTCCAATCCAGTGATGGTTATACAGCTAAGTGGTTCCTTACCTGTTTGATTGGGAGAACTTTCATCTGGTGGAAAACACCAATGAGTGCCTTCTTCACTACTCTACTAAACACAATCCCAAACCCTTTAGCTATGATGTATCACTCCATTTAGCTCCCATAAGACCACCTGGATATTTTATGCCTTGCTCTGTTCATCTAGATTTGACGGGAGATCAGCCATGAGTTACTCTGTCTTGCATAAACGAAGAGCCACCAAAGTCATCCTGTTCTAGGAGGTAGAGAACAGGATAATTGGTGGCTTTTCGTTTACACAAGACAGAAGAGTAACTTGATCTGGTGGTATTTTAGACCAAATCACTTAAAGATGTTACCCTGGCCCCCAATTTATCCTCCCCCATCTGCTGAAATTCCATGTCAGTGAAGACACTTTTTCGTCACTGCTGGAGACTATCCAGCATTTTATGCAAGACTGTATGACAAAAGGTCTGTAAACATACAGTAAATGCCTAATGAGAGATTTCAGGTTGTCTTGATTTTTACCATTGTGACTTTGTAAGTGACAACAGAGATGAAGTTCTTGTGATTTGCATGCTGTGTGCTACTGCAGTATCAGAATATGACTAGTAGATTACCCAGAGTAAAATATCGTAAGCATGTCACATGTTAAGAACTTTATATATAGGAGAGTGACTGGCTTGGTGTTAAAATGTGTGAAGATAAAATTGGTTTTATGGTTATCTAAAGCCTATAAAACCAAATTCAGGCTGATTGATGATGTGTAATAATTAACACCAACAGACACAGGAAAATGTCCAAGGCTACTTTTACCTCCTTTTACTCAAAGAATATCAAGAAAGTCTTTAGACATCTCAGTAGGGCCTGATAGCTACTCAGCTTATTTTGTAGGTGACTAAGTTCTGTTATAAACAGAATAAAACTCTTGTAATCCACATTTAGCATATAATGAGATTTTATTGGTTGTGATTCTCTTTCTGTGTTGAAACAGGAGCTGAAGACATTTAATGCTAGCCCTGACCTGATGCAAGCAGGTTACACAATTAAATATCTGAAAGCTTCGGTCTGTAAGGTGAGATGTCTTCTGTGCTTATTGCAAGAGGTGCTTTGAAAAGTAACTTTTCAATATTAATCTTACCCGATGATCATGTAGCTGTCAACTCTGTTGCCCGACAGAAATCTACGGTCGGGATACGCCAGCGATCGCTATACAGGTGGGGGTGTACACAACAGCGCCATCTGTGAGTAGGTACTCAAGTACTTCTTGTCAACAAGAACTCAATTTTTCCTCTGTCGTGCCACCGGCTAGACCTACTAATACGCCGTCCCTAACTGGATTTGTTTTCACAACTTTTTGGTGAAGTACACTATTCCAGTTTTGAGCTTTCGCTATGCAGGGGTTTTATCTTCATTTCAAAACTTGAACTCGTTTTGGATAGATTTAATTATGGTGACGAAGAGAGTATGGACTCTCTTTCACTTTTAAATGGCCGACCCTTCCCTTAGACGGAAGTGTTGGTGTCGAAGAGAGTATAGATTCTCTTTCACTTTTATGACCGACCCTTCCCTTAGACGGAAGTGTGTTTAGGTTTTTGGTAATTTTGCTTAACAAAGTTATAGATTTATTTTATATCTCTCCGCCATGTATAGGCCTCTTCGATTAACTTTCCATTTATTATAAACTTAAAATTAATTTTTATGTTTGTTTATATGCGACCTTTCCTAATAGTAGGCGGTCCTTACTTGGAACCGAAGTTAATTAACATTGAGCCCGTCATATCGTATTTCCTGTTAAAAATTTATGCTATTTTAATTTTAATGTTTTTGAAAGAATTTCTTTGATAGTCTCGTACTGTTTTCAAAGATGAACTAACGTTTAGTTTAGTCTCCGCAGTTGTTGACGTTCAGAACGTTCAACATGCGCTCTATCGTTACGATAGAGAGAGAGTATTTCACGGTTTCACGTTGCAGTAAGAGTAAACCGATTCTAGCGTTTCGTTCATTCTTTCTTAGCCTAAATGGTTTTAATTCTAATAAAGGAACTTTTTATTTGGGAAACCTTTCAGTTTTTTTCCTTTAACAAATATGTTTTAACGATATATAATTGGGCTCATCTCTCAGGTTCTAAGCAAGAGAGAGAGAGAGAGAGATGGAGACGGAGGGAGAGAGAGGAGGATAAACGTTTCGTTCAAGCGGGTAACCTTGTTCTCGTTTTTTACTCTTCTCCCTAGTCGCTATAGGGGAAGAAGGTAAAACGTTTCTAGAGTTTTATTCTTGTTCCCAGGCTTTATGCGGTGAGAGATTTTAAACGTAGTTTATTTGATTTAGTGTTTAGTCTCTTTTCCAGCCACTGAATTCTTTATCTTTCATTATGTTTTTCTGTTACATTGTAAAACTGTTTTCGCAATTACTACCTTTTAATGAAGGATAGGATTGCGTGTTTCAGGTACAAATCACTTAAAGTTTCGAGTTCAGTGAAATAAGTGCAAACAGAAAATCAAAAGTGATAAAGTGATATGCGCAAAGTGTTACAGTGTTGCGTTCGAGGGTTCGTTTGTTCGTGCCAGTTGTTCTCCTTGTCCGATACCTCTTACAAGCTCCCAAGCCCAGGGGAGAAGTAATGTCGAAGGACTTATGGGTTCCACAGGTCTTGATCGACGAACAGACGTTTCCCTCCGTGGTTTCGGGTGTATCTACACACGTTGCCGACGTGATCACCCCACCCACACAAAGACGAGAGAGCCCATTTATTCCTCGTCTGCGGAAGAGGTTTCTCGCAGAAACCATGGACCAATCTTGCATCTTTTAAGTGCAAGTCGGTCCCTTCCGCGCAAGTCCAACGGCCTAGGTGTAGCCACTGGGTCAGTTCGGACTCGCTCCAGTCATCCGACGACTGCACACCTCCCAAGAGAGGCAAGGTGGTACCGCAACAGGCAGTAACTCCGTCTGTTGCCGCACCAGCTGTTTTAGACCCTCAGTCACAACGGACAGTAGCTCCGTTTGTTGTTGTCTTTCATAGACCCTAGTGGTCCATGCTGCAGACTATACAGTCTCAGCTTGCTCCTTCATGCAGGAGTATCGTGCTGGAAGGTTGACAATGCACCTGTTAATCTACAACCTTCCACGGTTGTGCGCTCAGCAGATACTGCGGCTGCCTGCTCACACACTCCACCTGTGAGAGCTCCACCTCCGATGCGCAGTCGACCCTGCCAGACGCATGTTCATGCTGCACCCTCCATTGACATGCGTGAGCTACCGCATCAGCAGTGGGAAGGTGCTGTAGAGCTGCCGGGTTCCAGCACTATGCGGCATTCTCCGCAACCCATGCAGCATACTCCGCAACCCACGGCAGTCCCTCCCACGCTCCAACACTCAGCTTTTGTTGTTGCCAGCTCCCACACTCCGACTGCGGAGAAGGTTGACGATGCACCCGTGGGCCTACACCTCCCACGGTTGTGCGCCCGGCATGGCTTCCTGCTCTCACACTCTTGTTGTGAGAGCTCCTCCACCCATGCACAGTCAACCCTGCCAGATGTATGATGACTCCCACACACAGAGCACTCCGTTGCCGTGCGTGAGCTACCACAAGCTGCCGTGTTTTGACACGGTGTGTCAGCCTCCGCAACACACTGTGGTTACCGGCACTCGCCCGCAGCAAACTAGTCAGTCAGGAGTTGAGGCTTCCCCACACAACTTTGGTTGTTGCCAACTCACAGACTGTCAAACAGTTACATGACGTTGCCTTCTGGTCTGCTACTTATACACCAGTGCTGTATGTCCTCACGCTCCTGTTGTGGTTTACAGTTCAGTTTTTGACAGTTCACAGACTGTCAAGCAGTTTCATAACGTTGCCTTCTGGTCTGCTGCTTTTGCACCAGTGAAACTCTCACTGAGAGAACCTAGCTTTTCTTGGATATGGTTCCTGTAGATGAGAAAGTGCTGTTCTCCCTCCTTCTGATATTCCCTTGAGGACTCTGTCATTTGGAGAGGAGCCTTAAGCTGCTTAGCCTCCTATGGACTTTAATTTAAGCATAACATGCTTCCAGGGAGGGTAAATGGTTCCGCTTCAGTCGCTAACCCCGTCTGTTGCCACACCTGCTCCCATAGACCTTGGGCTTTGTTGCAAGACATGCAGTCCAAGCTTAGTCCTTGATAGAGGATTTTTTACGGAGAAGAACCTTCTTGCCAACGACCTTCCTACCGGTTGGTTGTACGCCCTGTTGACGCTGAGGTATCCTACTCACGTCCGCCAGTTGAGATGGTTCCTCCACAGGTGCGATCCAGTGTGGGTTGCCAGTCGCACGTTTACGTTAAGCTACTCTCGGAGGTGGTTGTGGACGTTCAGTGTGTCACTGGGAAGACGTTCAACAACCAGCAGAGGTGACTTGTTGTGACGCTGTGCGGCAACCTCAGCAACCCGATAAGGGGTTGTCTGTACTACCCAGACAGTCTAGACAGTTTCGGGTTGTCGCTGTACTTCCTCGCATCCCCATGGTTGACAGTTCACAGACTGTGCAGCAGTACCATGATCTTGTGTCCGGCTCCGTCACGCATCCACCAGTGCGACCGGATTCAGCGAGTCAGACGTTGCCCACTCCGTTGCCGTTTCCTCATCAGTTTCGGATGAGGAACCCTCTGATGAGGACATGGCTGAACAAGAAGATCAATCCCCAGCCCTGCTATCCATCCAGAAGATGCTGAAGAAGGAATACGGCCCTGTCAGGCTGTGGATGAGTCTGGTTAGGACACTGTCATCCGTGGTTCAATTGGTGTCACTTGGAAGACTACACCTCCGTCCTCTTCGGTTTCATCTAGCTCTTCACTGGAAAAGGACAAGACGCTAGAAGCGGTCTCGATCCCGGTTTCCGGAAGATAAGTCTGGTCTAACCTGAGGAAAGGACTTTATCAACCTTTTATAGGGTCTTCCCCTGACTGTTCAGACTCCCAACCACGTTCTCTTCTCAGACGCAGGCTGGGGTGCGACCTTAGGCGGTAGGGAATGCACGGGATTATGGAACTCGAGTCAAAGGACAATGCATTTTAACTGCAAGAAGCTTCTGGCAGTACGTCTGACCTGGAAAAGCTTCAGGTCTCTCCTTCAAGACAAAGTAATGGAGGTCAACACGGACAACTCCCTGCTTTGATGTTCATCTCCTAGCAAGGAGGGACCTACTCTCTGACATGGTGCGAGTTCGCTAGATACCTCCTCTCCTGTTCAACAGGTCTAGACTTTTCACTAGTAACATTTTCTTCCAAGGCAACTTGAATGTCTTAGCAGTTTGTCTCAGTAGGAAGGGACAATAATTCCAACATATTGGGCCCTCCACAGAGATGTTTGCAAGAGACTTTGGGTCACCTGGGGCCAGCCAACCATAGATCTCTTCGCAACCTCGATGTCCAAGAGGCTCTCAATACTTTGCTCACCTATCCCGGACCCAGCAGTGGTTCTTTTAGATGCCTTTCTACTAGATTAGTCTCATATAGATCTATATGCATTCCCTCCATTCTAGATTGTCAACAAGGTACTGCAGAAGTTCGCCTCTCACGATGGGACAAAGTTGACACTAGTTGCTTCCCTCTGGCCCGCGAGAGAATAACTTACCGAGGTACTTCGATGGCTAGTAGACGTTCCCAGAACTCTTCCCCTAAGGGTGGACCTGCTACATCTGCCACGCGTAAGAAGGTACTCCAAGGCCTCCACGCTCTTCGTCTCACTGCCTTCAGAGTATCGGAAGACTCTCGAGAACTAGAGGTTTTTCGAAGGAGGCAACCAGAGCGATTGTTAGAGCAAGGAGAACATCCACCCTTAGAGTCTACCAATCGAAGTGGGAAATCTTCCTAAACTGGTGCAAATCAGTATCCGTATCCTCGACCAGTACCTCTGTAACTCAAATAGCTGACTTCCTCTTATATCTGAGGAAAGAGCGATCTCTTTCAGCTCCCACTTTCAAGGGTTACAGAAGCATGTTGGCATCAGTCTTCCGTCACAGAGGCTTAGATCTTTCCAACAATAAAGATCTACAGGACCTCCTTAAGTCTTTTGAGACCACGAAGGAGCGTCGTTTGGTTACGCCTGATTGGAATTAAGACGTGGTTCTAAGATTCCTTATGTTAGACAGGTTCGAACCACTTCATTCAGCCTCCCTGAAAGATCTCACCTTTAAGACTCTTTTCCTGATATGCTTAACCACAGCTAAAAGAGTCAGTGAGATTCATGCCTTCAGCAAGAACATCGGATTTCATCCGAAACGGCTACATGTTCTACATCTTGGTTTTCTAGCCAAACACGAGCTGCCTTCTCGGCCTTGACCAATATCGTTCGTTATTCCAAACTTATCGTATGGTTGGAAATGAACTAGAAAGAGTATTATGTCCTGTAAGAGCTCTTAAGTTCTATTTTAAAAACCTTTACGAGGCCCGTCTGAAGCTTTATGGTGTTCAGTTAAGAATTCATCTTTGCCTATGTCAGAGAATTCTTTATCCTATTATTTTCAGACTGTTAATACGAGAAGCTCATTCCCTTCTGAATGAGGAAGACCAAGCTTGGCTGAAGGTAAGGACACACGAAGTTAGAGCTGTCACAACTTCCGTGACCTTTTAATGAAATAGATCTCTGCAAAATATTTTCGACGCAACCTTTTGGAAAAGCTAATCAGTGTTCGCGTCTTTTATCTTAAGAATGTCCAGTCTCTTTACGAGAACTGCTACACTCTGGGACCATTCGTAGCAACGAGTGCAGTAGTGGTGGGGGCTCCACCACTACAATTCCCTAATTCCAGAACCTTTTTAATCTTTCTCTTGAAATATTTCTGGGTTGTCCGGAAGGCTAAGAAGCCTTCCGCATCCTGGTTGATTTGGCGGGTGGTCAAATTCTTTCTTGAGAAGCGCCTAGATTAGAGGTTGTGATGAGGTCCTTTAGTATGGGTTGCAGCCCTTCATACTTCAGCACCTAAGAGTCGCTCAGCATCCTAAGAGGATCGCTAGGCTCAGTAAGGAAGACGTACTTAAAAAGGCAGAGTAATGGTTCAAGTCGACTTCCTTACCAGGTACTTATTTATTTTATGTTTGTTATTTTGAATAACGGCTAAAATAAGATACGGGATACTTAGCTTCTTTGTTAACATGTATGCTGGTCTCCACCCACCACCCTGGGTGTGAATCAGCTACATGATCATCGGGTAAGATTAATATTGAAAAATGTTATTTTCATTAGTAAAATAAATTTTTGAATATACTTACCCGATGATCATGAATTTAAGGACCCGCCCTTCCTCCCCATAGAGAACCAGTGGACCGAGGAGAAAATTGAGTTCTTGTTGACAAGAAGTACTTGAGTACCTACTCACAGATGGCGCTGTTGTGTACACCCCCACCTGTATAGCGATCGCTGGCGTATCCCGACCGTAGATTTCTGTCGGGCAACAGAGTTGACAGCTACATGATCATCGGGTAAGTATATTCAAAAATTTATTTTACTAATGAAAATAACATATTTTTTTTATACTAACAGTTGCTACATACAGACATGTACAGAACATGATTCTATTTAGCAAAGAACACCTATAATTCAACAGTTCATTTTATGTATCAATTTTTGTCAGATTTTTTATAATACAGAGCTTGCAGAAAAAAACTGCATTTGGTTTATTTCTTTTCCTCAACACTGTTCATGTTTTATCTTTACCTTTTCCAAAAATCTCCTCCAGTTGATACCTATTCATATATTTTTTTCAAAATACCTTATATTAGCCGATGAACGTTATGTGGTGTAAGCATACTAGTCTATGTTACTCAAGGCCAGAATATAGTATATTACATACTTGCAAAATTAATCAAAAGGAGCTGTAAACAACGTGACGTGTGCCCAGTCCATCTTACCGTCAATTGATTAATATTTGCCCTCAATTCATGCATGATTTTAAAGGTTTTCATGAGCCAGGAAAGGACATATCAAGGATTTTGGTAAACCTTAGTGAAGAACTTCATATGGAGTTGGAAGAAGAAGATTTTGAACAGTTGATCGTGGCTCATAAGTAACCACTGACTATCAAAATATTGTGGAAGCTGAAGGGACAACAGAAAATTGAAGAAAGTTTCCTTGATCCAGAACCAAAGAACTTCAAGCTCAAAGAAATGTAGCTGGGTGTTTACTGTTTTTACCTGGTTGTCAATCTTTGAGTTCCACAATCCTTCAGCCAAACTTTTTGGTAGAATAGTTTTAGTGTTAGATCAGTTTGCAGTAAGAGTAGAAAAACAAAAGGCTTACAAAGTCATCACCTGATCTTGAAACCAAAGAACCACTGCCATCAATGTAAGGTTTTACAACAAATAACTTCATGTAGTAACTATATTTCTACCAATAAAGTTTCGTCTTCACCATCAGCCACGTCACCTTCCTCCTCCAACAATTAATTCTTCACTCCCAACTCTGCCTTCTTGTGTGTGTAGTAAAAAGAGATACCACCTTGAAGGTGAAGTGGCCATTATTAATATGTTATCTTTATTATATTGATTGTACAGTTTATTGTATTGTAATATTGTATTGTATCATTTCCTCTGTATCTTATTGTTTAAACTTGCATGTCATTCAGTGCAGTACCTGTACTTCACATGGAAGTTTATTTGAATAGGTGTTTTTTTTTTTTTTTTGTAAAATGATAGTATATTGGATGTACTTTTTTATGTTTCATTATGTGTATAAAGTTTGTATAAGTTACTTTATAGGACCAAAATCCAGCTTGAGGCTAAATTTAACTTTCATTGTGTCTCTAGGAGCAAATTAACGACGTACTGTGTGGTATTACTGTACGGTATATATATTTATATTTAAATGTATATATATATATATATATATATATATATATATATATATATATATATATATATATATATATATATATATATATATATATATATATATAAATATATATATATATACATACATACATACATATACAGTAATACCTCACAACACGAAATTAATTAGTTCTGGAGTGACTTTCGTTTCGGGAAAATTTTGTGTTATGAGTCACATTTTACATGCAAAGGGCCTAATTTGTTCCAAACCCTACAAAAACACCACATGAAATTCTATAATAAAGCTACAGTATAACCAGAATGAAATACTTTACAGCCAAATACATTTAAACCATTCAATATACCTAACCTAACAGTTAATACCCATAAATTAAGTAGTTATTAGAACATAATGCAATAATAAATGGAAAATAATACAATACGTACAGTACAATACTGTACATATACAAAATATACAGTACCGTATGTATTGTACTATTATTGTTCCCCCTACTATGGAGAGATCCATTTTCTAATATAAAAGCAATCTGTTTTCTTCAACAGCTCATATTTTTAATGGCTGACTATTTTATTCTCAACCTGTCTGGCAAATCTCTTATCATGAAACATTTTTCGCTATGTGAGTCATAAGTCTTCGCGTATCCTTTCGTAGAGTGAAAATTTCGGAAGCAGATTTTTTCATGAAGTGAGGTATGACTGTATATATGTATGTATATTTGTTCCTATGTGACATACAAACCCATGTCCTTTAATTAGGGAGATTGATTCAGTGAGATTGAGTTAATCGTTAAAGTTGAATAATAAGGCGTTATGCAGCTTGTTAGGGTGTGGGTTGAGTAGCCCCCACCCCCTTTCTAGCTGGAGAGCTATGCATGTATGGACAGCTCCTATCAAAACTCGCCATTTTCTTTCTCTTTTCAGTAAGTGAATGATAGTTGTTAACTATGGAACGGACACAGAAGTCCATGTTTAGCTGGGGAATGATGGACACTGCAATTGGTTTGTGGCTAAACCAGCTGTAGATCCACACTCCTGTGCATCTTGTAGTGAGCATAATTGTTTGCTGGCATCCATGTGTGCCTAGTGTAGGTCGTGGCCTCTTGTGCAGTGGCAAGAATACACCCTGAAGCATTCATCTTGGTTAGACTGGGTAACGCCCAATAATGCTCCAGGAAACTTTTTCGCTGCTTTGGGCTTCTTGCAGGGTTCGACTGTTGCTGCTGTCTCTGAGTGTAGCCTACCCCCCTGGATCAGTCCCCAGGGAGCAAGCTGCAGGTGCTTGGAGCTCCCGGATCTTCATACAGCGAGTTTATCAAGTTTTGCTTGTGTAGGAAACCCTCAGAAGAAGTGGTAACCCAACCTGCTTGCTCTTCTGGTTGAGGTCACGGGAGAGTTACCCCTCTGGCCCACACTTCTCTGTCAGTCACACTGGATTTCCTAGTTTTCCATTGCTGAGAAAAGTGCCTGAGTCGTGGTTTACAAAGGCTAACGCTCGGCTTTGGGTATAGTCTTCCAATTGAAGGGTATAGACCTAACCACTTCCAGGGAATTGTCTGTGCTTGTGAGGAGCTTTGAGCACTCATGCCCACCCTAGGATCACAGGCCCCTGGACTGGGATGTGACTTTAGTCCTCAAGGACATAAGATCTGCCATCCCCTCCACTTATTAAAGAGATATAGAAGAGATACTTCTTTAGACTTGAAGAATGGAGCTCTGAAAAGTAACTTACCAGCATCAGCATTGGTCCCCAGGGAGCAGCTGTAGGTGCTTAGAGCTCTCGGATCTATATCAGTGAGCTTTTTAGGTTTCGGTGATGTGTCGGAGACCCTAAGTTGAAGTGGTGTTTCAAGACTGTCTTTCTCCTAGCTTTATCATTGACAAAGAAAGTTGGCAAGTTACACAGTCTTTTATTTAGTCACTCATGCTGATTGGTGGAAGGATGACTCCAGCTTTGTGCTTGATTTCTTGGCCAAAACCCAGAACCCGGTGATGAATAACCCCAGACTTAAGAGTCCTTTTCCATCCCCTCTCTTTGGGAGGTGTTGGATAGTGATTGAGAGGAGATGCTTTTGTGTCCCATGAGGGCTCTGTTGGGTTGTCTTGAAAAGACCCAACACCTCATGCCTGAGTGTCAGAGACCTTTCATTAAGGAACACGGTCTCTTTTTGGCTTCATTAGATGATTATAGTGTACGCCTCAACTAGCAAAAGGGCCAAGGCACCTGCTAGGAGTGGAGCTCACAAAGTCTGGGGTATTGGTCTCACTTGTCATGGAGACAGGTGTTGAAGATCTGAGTCTGGAAAAGGCAGACCACCTTCACACCCTTTTACTTGCAAAAGTACAGTATAGCCACAAGTTCCTGGATGCCCTTGTGCTTGGAGCTGAGGTAGCGGCTGCTCAAGTAATTGTGTAACCCACCCAGCTAGACAAGGATGCATCTCTTCTATAGTAATGTGTACTTGTAGGTCTGGAATGAAAGGTAGCATGGTTGGCTCTTCTTCATTTTTCTTTCCTCCTCGTGGACTAGGTGCTGGAAATGTTACTTGCTGGATCAGACCTAATGCTGGTAAGTTACTCTTCAGAGCTCCATTCTACAAATCTAAAGAAGTCTCTCTCCTATCTCTCTCTAATGAGCAGAGGCATAGTGAATCTTATGTCAATCGATTAATCATGATACAAGGTATATGTTTCCAAGTGACATTCCCTTTGGGGGAAGGGGTTCTCTAATTTGATTAGGTATATGCTTGCATGTACATCCTAGGTTTTATCAGCTTTTCATCCCTATGAAAATCAGGTAGAAGATTGCTGGGGTCATTGCTTTGCCTCTCCACAGATCAAGTGGAATCACTTCCAGGGAAGAAAATGAACTGTCTAGTTAAGGTTCCAAGGCGACTTCCAACCTACCAAATTAAAGTACAAGCGTTTGTATGCAGTGTAAGAACAAATCACAAATTTTACAAATAATTAGTATTTATCATAGCCAACTTTCCTCCTCAACCACCCCTCTCAGTCCTGGGCCGAAAGGTAAGAAGTGAAAGCTCTCCAGCTGGAAAGGGACTAGGGCTACTAGCCCTGCCTAATCATCAGCTGGATAACACCTTGTTATCCAATTTTAACATTAGACTCCAGCTCATGCTGAATCAATCTTCCTAATTAAAGGACTCGAGTTTGTATAGCTACAATTAAAGGACTCAAGTTTGTATGGCTAGAAAAAAAGGCAAATTAATTAATTAAAAAGTTTGTATTTTACATTTTTCATTCTCCCTCAAATGACTTGGTATGTCACTTGAAATGTCATGAATTCACCTATTGACCGTATTGTTTGACAGGGGTATGGATTCGAGTTCATAAGACGTCTTATCTTCATAAATAGCTCAACACATTGCCAATGCAGCTGGTTTATTAAGCTCTTCCCCTATTGTATGTAGCTTTTTTTCTGAGGTTTATTAAGCTCTTCCCCTACTCTATATGACTTTTTCCAAGGAATTATAGCTTTGACGGGTAGTGTAGCATTTTTGTAACTGTTTTTGTCCTTGTAACTCCATTTTCTTACATTGTAGAAATCTATAGAGTTATTTGTAAATGACTGGTGTTTGCATTGCAGGTATCTTAATTTTTGAAGGCTTTAAGTTATTAGCTAACACTTCCAAATATACTGTATAACACATTGAGGATAGTGAACATCATTAACAGTATGGCATACAGAGCCATAATGAGTAAAATCCTCTTGGTACGTTTGCCATTATTGTTGTGATTGATCACTGCTGCTTGGTTCAACAATACTACTTCTTCATATTTGACTGACATGGTGCGGTAACTAGACTTTTATCCACTTCTTTGGTCTCTTGATTTATATAAAGTTTATTAACACCCACTTGTGGAATTACTCAGCAATCCACATTACATATAAAAAAAGCAGGAAATAAAAATATTTGTAACCCAATTTGAAAGATTAGATAAGGAAGAAAGTTGCGATCCGAATATTTAGTATTAAGATAACTTTGAGTGAAGTTACATTAAGTAATTATGAATAACATCTACATCATTTATGAATTCCAAGGATTTATAATCATCTTGAAAGAAAACAAATGGATTTTTTTTTTTCATTTTGAAATAAAAGATAGAAAATGGCGACAAAATCAAACGTACGCTTTGCACTATATGCATACAAACACTAGTGATGGAAGGCTGGAAAACAGAGAATATAAATATGTTTTAAAGATGAGACCTAATATCATCATGATTAATACTATAATGACATTGTATGAGGTCCTTCAGTATTGAGCTTTGATTGCTCTTTTGTACAGTAAGAAACTTATTTGTTTTAATTAATAGAGATACATTAGTGATCACCAAAGAACAGAATTTATTGTATATTTGTGTACTGTATGTGATATTTGGTATCATATTATTTCAAGAACTTATACATGGAAGGATTAAGATGTTTTTCCCAAGTCGGCATAGATTTTGGGAAAATCAGATATGAAATGTACTCTAGTGGACTAATCAGATTTATCTTTAGATACTTTTAGCTTACGTATGTAGTTTTGTTAGATCTAAATATGAGAGTGAGCTGTTTATAAAAGCTATTTCTATTATAAGTAGGTCATATATGTTTAAAACACTGGTGAAATTGGTAAGAGAGAGAAAATATACATACAGTCCCCTCGTTTCTTGCAACCTTAAAGATATCTTATGCATTTCTGACAAATAGTTTGGGAACTCTTGCTATGAACAGAATTTTGATAAGATTAATTACTTCTATACTCACCTAATGTCTAGATACTGTCCATGCCCCCCCCCTCCCCTCACATCCCCATTGAATAGTGAAGACAAGGTTTTGAGACTGAAAAACAAGAGATATGCCCTACCTGTGTGCAATAATTTTCATATGCCGCTAAATAAACTCAATACTTCATTATAGGGAAGGGATATTACAAGGAAAGAAAACGGGAAGTGTGTAAGTTTCAAGGTAGATGGCGATATTGAACCAGCTTTTAGAGAAGCCATATAGGCCTAAATATCAGTTGAGTAAAGAAATTATCCATTTAATCATTAAGATTCCAATTTTCTCTTTCCAGTGGCCAAGAAACTTTATTTGAAGTGAAATTAATGGGTTAGTTTAATACCCTACAATTATATCTTCTGAGATGTCATTTTAGTGTCACTAAAAGTGTGAATAGTATGTGTATAATTCTGACAAAAGAATACAGACTATTGTCTTTTATAATGCATCACTGGGTGCCAGCTGGCTAAGTTGGAGGTTGTTAACTTTATAACAAAAGGTGGGAGGGACTGAATAGCTATTCATTCGCTTATCTGCTTGCTAAACCTTTACGGTGGCTTATTTTTGTATTCACACATCTCTGCTGCTGCGCTTTTGGATATTGAACGTGTGATTTCTGATTGTTTGAAGTTTTAATTTTGAAAGCCTTTTTCTTTTCAATGATAAAGTCAATCATCTGTTCTTATAATGTATTTCCAGGTAAGTCACACAAGTTCAATAGTGTACTTTTCTGCTCTTGACAGTAATTGTGTTGGTTTAGCTCTGCAACATCATTACCAAGGTATTTATTTTTGTAAATAGCATGGGACAGTTCCCTGTACAGTATTCCCTTTTCAGGATGTTATGGAGTAATAGCTTTCCTAATGGTCGTATTACTGCTCATTTTGGAGGGCCAGGTGGTCTTCCATGGTGACATTTAGATGTCTAGGTTTTCATTCTCACTCACAGCTCATGTTATTTGTTATCTTGGGTATTGTCTCCAGATTACTGCATCTTGGGCACCATTTGAGTTTATCCATTAAGCATCAAAAAGCAACCTCCATTTCAATACCATGTTCTTGCTAGCCATACCCTCAGAGAAGAGTATCGGCAAGCTACATGACCTTTTGTATTCACTCTGGCATTTGAAGGGATAGGGGTATAATCTCATTCCATTTTGTTTGTGAGTTTGTGACAATAGCTGACAACATGTGGGATTAAGATCCTAGGTTTGAGAATATCTCTGTCACATCCCTTTTGGATTTCATAGGCAATGATAGAGAGGAAATCCTATTGTTCCTGATGCAAGCACATAGGACCTGTTATCTAAGTCTTGAGTGTTAGTTTACTTCTTGTTTCATGAAAGAATTATACTTGCATATTAGTGGTCTAGCAAGAAGAGTTACTTTGCTCTCACGAGATTCCACAAAATTCAAAGGAGTTGCACTGTTTATCCAATTCTAGAGGATCTTTTATTTTATTGGCTAAAGTCTGGCACAAGCAGGCCACAGAGAGTTGAGGAGTGTAAATCATTATTATTGTCTGGCTAAATTGCAATAGTAATCATCATTTACCAACCTCTATATCCAAGACTTGAGAGAAGAAAGACAGGTTTTCCCAGTAGTTTGCAAGAGTAGGGTTCCTACACAGTTACAAACCGGTACACAGTCAAATAGAAGTCTCACATCACGTATATCAACTTCTTTAGGAGATTACAGAAGACACGCATGCAACATAGGAACTTATTGACAGAACAGCATCTAAATTTACAGGAAGAGATAACCTCTTATTTGGCAGACAATGATTTGTATTTTGAACAGAGCAAATGTTGTAGCAATATTTTAACATTAAAATACACCTCTGACCTTTCATGCATTTATCTATGTAGCTGAAATTAGTAGCGAGGTGAAGGTATGCACCTGTAAATACTATACTTTCTTGACAAACTTCAACAGCCAAACCAGCTTGTGTCAAGAATACTTTATGGAAAATGCCAGGTTGTATTGTATCTAGGAAAAATTCTATTTATAATTATAAATTCCTTTACAGTATTTCTAGTTCTTTCATCTTGCATTATTTTTCAAATTATACTGCTGTATAGATACTGAATCTTATGAATTCCTTTCAGTTTTAGGATATGTACTGTACACCGAGGGAGAGTTGTGGACTACTTTATTCAGAAAAAATCTACACTATTTGTATGTTTATATCAATTCACGATTACCAGTTAAAGATTGCAGAGTTCTGCTTAAGTGACTAACTTAAGGTAAATGGCGATAAGAATCAGAAACTTGTGAATTTACTGTAGTTTACGTATGATACCTCTTCTTGTTATTGTTCCTTGTAGGTTACTTTATGATTACTTGGATGTGTTATCTTTATGTTGAAATGTTATCTTTGTGTATCCTATTTTTCTACAGTAGTCCTGTGTTAATTTTTAAGAAAATCCAACAAAAAGTGGTATTTATTTTTTTTTAAAACAATCTTTTCATCCAAATTACATTGTTAATTTTTTAGCTAGCCCTATAATTTTCGTCAATCACACTAACATTTATAATCTTTATGCAATAAAATCCCAAATCTAGATTAGTTTTATGTAAGATGTCTTATACTGTATAAAATACAATTATGATATAACAATTTTATAAGTCTACAGATAATAAAAATACATGAAACTAACTTGGCATGTTTGGACCTCAAAAAATAAATCATTAAAGTAAATTATGATTAAAAGTGAAAAAATCTTTGAGAAAATTTACAATATTGGAGTCAATCGTTATTTTATTTGCAGGTATGACATTCAAGAAGATTTTGTATGAAAAAAATACTTCAATTGGGATGGAAAAGAAAAAAAGAAAAAAAGTAAAAAAAAAAAAAACCGATAAGATGGTTGTTGGACAGGAAGAATTGTTTGGAAGGAATTCCAGAAAAAAAAGTGTTTTACTGTTTCACTTTACAATTAAAAATAATAAGTTCTATAATTATATTTTTTTTCATATAAAGTTTGGTGCTACACAGTGTGAAGAACGAGACAATAAATTGTATTTTTAATACCAATTCAGTACATAAGAGTTTGTCTCGATCTTTTTTTTTTTTTTATTCCTACCAATTGTTATATAGCTTATTAATGCCTAACTTTCAAATACCTGTTGGTAGACAGAATGCAAGTGTTACTGTATGTTTGGTATATAGAATGGATAAAAGTTTATAAAATTTTGATAAGAGGACTGCTATTTATTTATTTATTTATTTTTTTTTAATTTTGACTTGAATTTTAGGCTTCTGTACTATCTTTAGACCACAATAAGGGCACAAATAGTTTTGGCAGCATTGTAGAAAACATTTTTAAGAATGATATTGTATATTTGAGATTAATAGAATCTATGATTTTATATGTTGTTTTCCTCAACCTATAATATTTTAGCATTGTAAATGTTATTATGGCTATCAATAGCCTACATGCCCTTTTCCTTTTCCTTCCATACTTAGACATTCATCACAGATTAGTAATATTTGATATTTTTGGTTTATAATATCATATTGTATGCTTTTACGGCCTGACAATAGATATCTGATACTTGTATTATTAATAGAAGTGGCGATTGTATCGGTAATATCGGCAGTTTTTGTTAGTATCAGTATTGGTATCGACCACTGTCATGACACCAGTATCGGTATCGGCCTTCACCATCTGTATCTGGTATCAGTATAGGCCAATAAAAAAGAAAAAAAGTGAGCTTAAATTGCCGATACTCCGATACTGGTACTTGGGTTATTGGGACACCAAAGATCTCCATGTGGTCAGATTAAAGGCTAACAAAATGACGTTGCATGGCAAAACAGCGAGGCTGAAGTGGAGGGAGCATAATACCATTGGGTAAACCCAATTCTGATAATATTGGTTAATGATAATTACCCGGTAAGGTAACACGGAAACCAGTTCATGCGAGTGATGTGATTAATGTATTAGCCTACATCATACTTATCAGCCATCTCTCTCTCTCTCTCTCTCTCTCTCTCTCTCTCTCTCTCTCTCTCTCTCTCTCTCTCTCTCTCTCTCTTTCATTTGAAGAATGATTTGTTTTTTGTGTATCATTTTTTTTCTCTACTATTTCATATTCAACCTCTTAAAACATCAATATTGTGATAATAAAATCTGTGAAACAATAATGAACTAGCCTATCCTTGAATATGGATGGGGAGGGGGTTGGAAGGGAAGTTGCCAATTTTGCCCCTTTTCTAACCAATTGACAATTGATTATAATTCATTCTAGCGAAAATAATATCTCTTACATATCACTAATGGAGTCCTACAACCGAACGGCACTATCTGTGGGTTTTGAATAGAATAGTTAACATTACAATAACTGAAATATGGACTTTGCTAAATAAAGAAGGTTAGTATTACTGGTGATTCCATGTACAATCCCTATATGAATTTTAGCAAACATTCTACATTTCTACTTCTCTCCCACCTACGATGGGTTTCACAGACAGTGCAAGTGCGATTTTTTGCAATTATTCTGTAACGAACAGTCTATCAATACGAGATGTTGCTATAGGGTATTACACCCAGTGAGGAAATTTATAGGAGTATCATGAATCATTTATTGTAAATAATAAAGACTTTTGTACCTATACCAAGAGGCAAAACTCATTAGCCAAGCAAGAAAACGAACACCAGGTTGGAAGAGCTCTGCCTGCCTACAACCCCCTTCACCTCCAACCCCCATTTTCTTCCTCCCCTCTCCTTTCTTCCCTCACCTGCCCTACGTCTTTCCTTCTCTCTTTCTCTCTCTCTGAATGTTGCTTTGATTTAAACATTTTTTTTACGATTTTTTTTCTATCAATCTAATAATTATTTACATAACCAATACCATAGAGAGAGAGAGAGAGAGAGAGAGAGAGAGAGAGAGAGAGAGAGAGAGAGAGAGAGAGAGAGAGAGAGAGAGAGAGAGATGAGCAAACCAGTGAATAAAGCAGTCAGTCATCTGATAGGTAACAACCGATTGAATTGTTCCATATCTACAACAATAAATATTATAATTAGATAAGATAGATAGATAGATAGAGTGCTTGATATAAAAAAAAATCATACAAAATAAGTTGCAACTTAAGCTACCTTCTCAGAAAGAGAGCATGAAGGGAAGGGAAAGAACGGAGAGGGATGGATGGCGTGGAGGTGGAGAGAGATAGCTTGAAGCAGGGGGAGAGCAGGTGAGGGAGGAAAGGAGAGGGAGGGAGGGGGTGGAGGTAGAGGTTCTGTAAATTATTGTTCGGTTTTGTGACTGGATGATTGAGATTTTGCCCTTTGGCATAGGGGCAAGTGTCTTTAAAATTAATAATCAACGATTCATTATACCCCTATAAATTTCCTCACTGGGTGTAATACCCTATAGCAACATCTCGTATTGATACGACTGTTCGTTACAGAATAATTGCAAAAAATCGCACTTGCACTGTCTGTGAAACCCTTAGTAGGTGTGTAATAGAATTCATGTAGACAACTGTACGTACCTAAATGTTAACTAAAACACAAAGGGTCATGTGTAGAGTATAACACTGCAGTGAGAAAGTCGCTGAGATTGAGCGTTGGAAATGGAAACCCGTTATATATATTTTTTTTTTCATTCAAAGCTACCATTTTAGCTCCTTACGCTAAGACTAAATTCTCAAATGAAAATAATTAATTACTTTATTTATGAACAGCTATTTTCACTAGTTCAGTGATCTGGTTGAACTAATAAGATATGCGGTAAAAATAAAATCATATATGGGAAGGCAGATTTATGATCAGATCGTGTCATTGCCATGGATATACCCATAGTTTAACATGTATCTAACAAAAACAAAAATATTTAAAACTCTGTTTTATGTCAAATTGATACCACAAAGTGCTTAGCCTGTACTGTTTACTGCACACACTGAACAGGTTGAAAAGTCTGTCATCAAAACAATATTGTACTGTTATTGTAATCATTAGAAAGAATTTCCAAAGTACCGGAGTATCGGCAAGTATTGGTATCGGTATCGGTCATTTCTCTGATATCGGTTATTTCTTTGGTATCGGTATCGGTCTAGAAAAAATTGAGTATCGGTATCGGTTTCCGGTTTAGATAAAAATGGGTATTGGTATCGATATCGGTCTCCAAATGGTATCCACTAACGGATCAGGGGGTGGGTCGCAGGGAAACAGGACTCCCATATTCTAAAGAAACAAAGTTGCTAAACTTGGGGTTTTCAAGAAAAAAAAATTGTTAAACTTGGGGTTTTCAAGAAAAAAAGTTTGTTAAACTTGAGGTTTTCAAGAAAAAAAGTTTGTTAAACTTGGGGTTTTCAAGAAAAAAGTTTGACTGTTAAACTTGGGGTTTTAAAAAAAGTTTTACTGTTAAACTTGGGGTTTAAAAAAAGTTTGACAGCTAAACTTGGGGGTTTAGAAAAAAGTTTGATTGCTAAACTTGGGGGTATAAAAAAAGTTTGACTTAAACTTGGGGTTTTAAAAATGTTTGTCAGCTTAACTTGGGGGTTTAGAAAAACTTTGACTACTAAACTTGGAGGTTTAGAAAAAGTTTGACTGCTCAACTTGGGGGTTTAAAAAAAAGTTTGACTGTTAAACTTGGGGTTTTAAAAAAAGTTTGACTGCTAAACTTGGAGGTGTAAAAAAAGTTTGACTGCTAAACTTGGAGGTTTAAAAAAGTTTGACTGCTAAACTTGGGGGTTTAAAAAAGTTTGACTGCTAAACTTGGGGGTTTAAAACAAGTTTGACTGCTAAACTTGGAGGTTTAAAAAAAGTTTGACTGCTAAACTTGGGGGTTTAAAAAAAGTTTGACTGCTAAACTTGGGGGTTTAAAAAAAGTTTGACTGTTAAACTTGGGGTTTTAAAAAAAGTTTGGCTGCTAAACTTGGGGGTTAAAAAAAAGTTTGACTGCTAAACTTGGGGGTTTAAAAAAATTTGACTGCTAAACTTGGGGTTTTAAAAAAAGTTTGACAGCTAAACTTGGAGGTTTAGAAAAACTTTGACTGCTAAACTTGGGGTTTTAAAAAAAGTTTGACTGCTAAACTTGGAGGTTTAGAAAAACTTTGACATCTAAACTTGGGGGTTTAAAGAAAAGTTTGATTGCTAAACATGGGGGTTTAAAAGTTTGACTGTCAAACTTGGGGGTTTAAAAAGAGTTTGACTGTTAAATATGGGGTTTTAAAAAAGTTTGACTGCTAAACTTGGGGTTTGAAAAAAGTTTGACTGCTAAACTTGGAGGTTTAGAAAAACTTTGACTGCTAAACTTGGGGTTTTAAAAAAACTTTGACTGCTAACCTTGGGGGTTTAAGAGTTTGACTGTCAAACTTGGGGTTTTAAAAAAAGTTTGACTGCTAAACTTGGGGGTTTGAAAAAGTTCACCGCTAAACTTGGGGTTTTAAAAAAAGTTTGATTGCTAAACTTGGAGGTTTAGAAAAACATTGATTGCTAAACTTGGAGGTTTAGAAAAAGTTTGATTGCTAAACTTGGGGGTTTAAAAAAAGTTTGACTGCTAAACTTGGGACTTTAAAAAAGTTTGACGGCTAAACTTGGGGGTTTTAAATAAGTTTGACTGCTAAACTTGGGGTTTTCCAAAACAAGTTTAACCGTTAAACTTGGAATTTTCAAGAAAAAAAAATTGTCTGTTAAAATTGGCATATTGGTGGAAAATATTTATTTTGTCAGTTATCTTTATTTTCATGTTTCATCCTTAAATGATGACACCAAGAGCAGAAAAGGCATTAACTAATCCTAGAGCTGCAAATAGTAGATTGTTACTTGCAATGTTCGAATCAAAGCAGTGTAATATGAATATTATAGTTTGTTATGCGCCAACAAATGATTACCCTGAAGAAAGGAAAGATGAATACTATGAATAACTGCAGAGTGTAGTAGACGAGATCCCAGAGAGAGAGAGAGAGAGAGAGAGAGAGAGAGAGAGAGAGAGAGAGAGAGAGAGAGAGAGAGAGAATGAAAATTGTGATTGGTGACTTCAATGCTAAAGTTGGAAGAAATAATCAATCGATAAAGAATGTGATGGGTGTCGAGGGTCTTGGCGAAATTGCAAATAAAACTGGAGCACATTTCTCAAGCTTATGTTCAGCAGACAATCTTGTATTTGGAGATACTCTTTTCCATTACAAGGACATCCGCGAATATACATGGACTTCACCATGTGGCATTTACAAAAATAAGAAAGATCACATTGCCATTAATAAAGAGAAAAGGAGGACTCTTGAGAAATGTAAGAAACTATAGAGGTGATCACCAACTCCTCATTGCCTACACTGATATTAAAACTGAAAGCACCCAACAGAAATGTAGACAGAATACCTAGGTTAGATACAACTAAGCTTCTAGAATAAGAGCACAGAGAAACATTTGAATGAATCGATTTGCAGTCTTAGAGACTTTAAGAGACAAAGAATATTGTGATATTAAGAACATATAACAGTCAGTTGGTAGTGAAGCTTTGGGAAACGCAGTTACAAGGAGAAAGCCATGGATATCAAATGATACGTTGAACGTTTTCGAGGAAGTAATGAAAATTACGAGGTAAAGAATGTCAAGAATTCCAGTATTGATAGTGAGATAAAAAAAAATGCTAGGAATGACTGGAGAGAATATTTAAAGAATACAGTAGATGAAGTTGACATAGCTATGAATTCAGGGAGTGGCTATGGTGTAAGAATCTCTCATAGAATTATTAATGAAATCTCTACGGGGGTGGAAAAGAAGAAGCATATACACATAAAAAAGAGAGAGAGGGATCTGATAACAACAGAAGACAAAAAAAAAAAAAAAAAAAGACAACGTTAGATGGAACACTTTAGTGAGGTTATGAATAGGTGATACAAAGGGAATAATTTGATTGATATACCTGAAGCTGACGAAGACCTTGGTGTGTCCATGAATGAATTCAGTGTATTTGAAGTCGAAGCTATCATTAAAAAAAAACTCAAGAGATGGAAATCGCTTGGATATGATGGAATAACTTCTGAGATGATATTAGCTGAAAGTGAAGTGACTCCAAGAATCCTTACAAGATCATTTTGTAGTATGTGGCGTGAAGAGGCAAAACCTAATGAATGGGAGTTACGAGTAATTGCAACAATTACAGAGACATCACACTTACGCCAATTGTTATGAAATTATACAGTATGCTTATTCTAAAGAGACTGGAGAGAAAGACTGATGAAAAGCTGAGAGATGAACAAGCAGAATTTCGAAAAGGTAGAAGTTGTACTGACTAAATTTTCATTTCAGGACCTGTTGTACAGCAAGGCGTAGAAAATAGAAATCCAATTTTGATGGCATTTGTGTACTATGAAAAAGCCTTTGATTATGTGCCTCAGCCAATTTTATGGAGAGTCCTGCGTTATTATTGAATTCCTCTTAAATATTGAATTTCATTAAATCTGTTCATGAGCATAGCAAGTGCAAAGTTAATGTTAGAGGAGTCCTATCAAACGAATTTCCAGTGAACAGTGGAATACTCCAAGAGAATGTGTTGTCACCTACGTTGTTTATCCTCCTCATGGATTTTGTAATGCATAAACAGTCACAGATGGTGGAGAAGGATTGGACTGGATTGGTAATAGGAAATTAGCAGACCTAGAGTATGCTGATGACGCTGTCCTTATTAGCAGAACACAGCAGGTTTTGCAATGCTGGATTATCAGAATGGATGAAATATCAAACGAGGTTAGGCTCAAGATAATTAGAAAAAAGACAGATGATGAGAACGGAGTATGCAATGGAAGATGAAATATCATTGGAAGGAGAAAGAAATAATGAGGTAGAATTATTTTAAGTATCTAGGAACTATGATCTCCAATACAGGGTCTTTAGAATCAAAGTTTAGTGAAAGATTGGAAAGAAGCAAATCAGACCATAAGTAAAATTTGGAAATCACGTCACATGAAACTACATATAAAAATCAGACTATACATCAGTTTAGTGAGATCAGTGTTACTGTATGGACATGATTCATGGTATGCTAAAGAAACAATATCCAATTGCTTTAGTAGATTTGAGAACAAAGCCCTCAGAAGGATATTAGGAGTTGAATAACAGGACAGAAGAGATTACTCCAGTGCCATATGTGGATGGGATCAAGATGAGTGGTAGATGGAGACGGTTTGGGTATATGCTCATCGCACTCTCCAAGAGAGATTATTTCACCAGACATTTTGCTGGGCTTCACAAGGCACTAGAAGAGTTGGAAGTTCCAGGCCTACATGGCTGAGGACTATGAAGTGTGAAGTAGGAGATGATGAAGGAAGAAGTATTGAATTAAAACCTTGAGATAGAGATGACTGGCGAAATCTAATCGAGGCCCTTTGCGTCACTAGGCGTAGAAGGAGATGATATATATATATATATATATATATATATATATATATATATATATATATATATATATATATATATATATATATATATATATATAAATAAATATTATTACGGCTATCAAATTACGTAAATTCCCGATCTCCAAAACTCACCTGTTTTATTTTACATAAGTTTGATACATACTAGAAATACACTGAGCTCTGAGAAAATTATGCAACTTCCAGATGGTAAAATGCGTGACCACTGAATAGCCAAAGGTCTCTACGTAATTCCAAACAAAAACTTGGTGATTACTTTACGTGAACTATTCTAAAACCAACCTCTTAATTCGGTTCTTAGTCAGGGGATGCGAGCAAAGTACTGAGAAAATATATTGGTGATCGAAATAATACACACTTTACAAAACTAAATATATTTTATAAAAAGAAACAACAATTCAAAAGAATTAACACCAAAAATAAATCACTCGAAATTTAAATCAGAACTAGACCTGAGACTAAGAAAAAAAAGAATGACACTATAAAAATTATACAATCTCTTGTTTCACTAGAAATTGATTTATTGAAAAATATTAAATTTTGACAATTAATGAAAAAGATGACACTTTAACACTATAGATAATAAATCAAATTTACACCTACATATACTTAACTGATACTCTTACGTCCTTTGGCTCACACCAGATTACTGAACTGTTAAGCAAAATAAATACACATCAGTTTAACCTAAATCTCACAGGGCCAGTTACAAAAATTTATATCATAAAATGTATTTATATTAACACACTACACTTTTAACTAATCACCCAATAATATCACCAACGTTTAAACAACACTATACACGATATACGTTGGAGAGAAATCACTAATCACGTTTGAGAGGAAAACACTATACACACTTGAGAGGAGAGAGGGCTGGCGGACATTGGCTCTTTCAAAGGGATAGGCTGGATCTCTTCTGCTTGTTATGCATTGCTAGGCTTTATATATATTAACTTAATTCATCTAGAAATTTCTAATACTGCAAATCATTCTCGTGGCGTGGGGCATGGCTCTAGCGGCGTAAGGCTGTCAACTTAGTAATTTTGCTTGCGAGGCAACTCTCTCTCAGCTAACTCCTCCCACCTTCCTCTTGTAACATTACAAAAAAGAAAAACATTAGTCTAAAATTTTCATGCCTTTTCTAACCACGTGGGAAAAAAGTTGAAATCCCTTTTGATCATACTTTGGGTGTTTGTCATACAGCATACCTACAAGATTACATGTGGAATAAAAAGTTGATTCTTTAAAATAACGTAAATTTACACATATGAAACTGAATAAAAATACATCTAAAGGAATTATGAAAGTCTTATGTAACTTACATACATTATTTAATCCTCCGTGAGAGGAACTTACCTTACGAGCTGGCTATACATCTCTTAAATACACAAATAATATGCGTTAATAAAATATTCTACTTTCATGAAGACTAGCTTCATAAGAATATATATATATATATATATATATATATATATATATATACATATATATATATATATATATATATATATATATATATATATATATATATATATATATATATATGTATATACATATATATATGTATATACATATATATATGTATATGTATATATATATATATATATATATATATATATATATATATGTTCATATATATATACTGTATATATATATATATATATATATATATATATATATATATATATATATATATATATATATGCATATATATAAGAAGTATGTTTATTCTATTTGTTGGAGCAACGGACACTCACGTTTGATATTCCATCTCCTTCCT